>NW_015386527.1:498854-603736 GCF_001527695.2 Protobothrops mucrosquamatus
TCTCCTCTTGCTTTGCCAATAAAATCAAGAAGGGTGCTGGCCCAAATATTCTCTTGCTAATATTTAATACACCGGGTAATTTCTTGCAATATATTCTATGGGGTCCTAACAAGATCTCAGCTTGCTCTGCTGAACATAGCTCTATTTATGCTTCTTCCACTGTCTAAGATTATGAATCCATAGTCAGCTTCATTGGAATCTTTAATCAAAATAAGGCAGATACAGGTGGTCCTTGACTTACAACAGTTCGTTTAGTTATAAGGGCACTGAAAAAAGTGACTTATGACCATTTTTCACTTATGACCATTACAGCATTCCCATGTTCATGGGATCAAAATTCAGATGCTTGGTAACTGGCTTATATTTATGGTGGTCATAGTGCCCCAGGGTCATGTGAACACTTCTTGTAGCCTTCTGACAAGCAAAGTCAAGGGGGAAGCCAGATTCACTTAACAATCCTGTTACTAATTTAACAACTGCCGTGATTCATTTAACAGCTGTGGCAAGAAAGTTCATTAAATGGGGCAAAATTCACTTAACTAATGTCTCTCTTATCAACAGAAATTTGGAGCTCAATTATGGTCATAAGTTGAGAACTACCTGTATTAACAGCCCATGTTACTCGTGTGGTGAGCAACTGATTTGTTTTAGGGCATATTTATGCTAACTGTTTCAGTTAGTTTCTGTCTTGTGCTTATGCCTTTTTGACTTTGAGCTGATTTAAGAAAATCCTTTCCAGACTGAGGCTCTTTAGCAACATCTTGCAAATATTCAGTCTGGACCGTAGGCTATCATATTGTCTCACTGAATAAATTCTCTGCTGCTGTCCTTTTTCATCTTTCTCATCCAGGAAAGGAATTGGAAATCCCTTTCTTTCTCTTGAGCAGATTTTTCTGGACATTATACATTTGCATGTGAGTATATTTTGTGCACTTGCACAAATGCCCCCATTGTGTGTCTGTATAGACAAAACAAGCAGCTTTTTTTTAAATAAAAAAAAAAGATTTTTCTCCTCTGTTTGGTCGCTTAACAGTGAGACAATGGTGAAGCGAGCACAGCAGTGCCTGCATTTTCTGCTTCCCATGAGAAAAGCACATCTTCCTTCCCCTGTCCTTACCACTATCTACAGAGGGACGATCGAGAGCATCTTGTCATACAGCATCACAGTCTGGTTTGGAAGCATCACTGCTTTGGAGAGGAAGGCAGTGCAGAGAGTGGTGAGGATGGCTGAAAAGATTATTGGCGGTTCCTTCCCTTCCATCCAGGACATAGCATATAAGTACTGCTTGAGCAGGGTCTGCAGGATTATCTGGGACACTACACATCCTCTTCATGACCTGTTTTCCCTGTTACCTTCTGGGAGGAGGCTTCGTGGTATCCACAGCAGAACATCCAGTTTCAGCCACAGTTTTGTTCCATATACAATAGCATCAACCTTATGAACTCTCAAGTTTCCTCCTTCTGCTATGTATTCAAAATGGACAGTGATTAATATTTATATATATGTATGTATATATGTATGCATGGAGTGTGCTCATAGTAAAAAATGACAATAAAGATTATCTTGTCTTGTCTTGTCTTATCATCATCTTATTTCTTGCCTTGCCTTATCTTTATCTTTATCTTTATCATCTTGTCTTGTTTTGTCCTGTCCTGTCTCGTCTCGTCTTGTCTCATCTCATCTTATCTGTTTCTTTCTAAAAATTTTAGAGCAGTTTTTTCTATGAATGCTATAATAGCACAATTACTATAGCTCCTGGTTTGTAAGTACAAAGTTGAAAGTTCAATTTCAGTAATTTGGGGGGGAGGGTTTCCAAAGAAAAATTTCAAACAATGTGGATGTTTGAACATAGAAACTCTTAAATGCTACTTTATTAATATTATTTAATGCTAAATATAAAACCAAAATAATATATGCAATTACTTTTTTCAGAAATATAATAATTTTAGGCTGTTGCAAAAACATATTGTTTTAGGATTATTCTCATTGTATCTCCAACACTGTGGTGATTTACAGTAGTCCTCAACTTACGACAACAATTCAGCCCAAAATTTCCATATCTAAGCTAGACAGTTGTTAAGTGAGTTTTGCCACATTTTACGACTTTTCTTATCACAGTTGTTAAATGAATCACTGCAGTTGTTATGTTAGTAACACTGTTGTTACGTGAATCTGACTTCCCTATTAACTTTCCTTGTCAGAAGGTCACAAAACCTTCATAAACACATATCGTTTGCTAAGCATGATCATTTTGATCACATGGCCATGGGAATGTTGCAGTGGCCCTAAGTGTGAAAAATGCTCATAAGTCACTTTTTTCGGTGCAGTTGTAACTTTGAACGGTCATTAAATGAATAGTTGTAAGTCGAGAATTACTGGCACTCATTTCTTATACAAACACAGTATCTTATAGAAACACAGTATAAATAGCAAAAATATTTCTTGTCTGTTATTTGATTTATCAGTTCTAGTACAAATTTGTGTTTTCAACACAATGTGTCTGTCTTTAAAATCCAATTAGATTTAATAATAATAATAATAATAATAATAATAATAATAATGGTGATGATGATGATGATGATGATGATGATGATGATGATGGAAGGGACATTGTAGGTCATCTAATCCAACCCCCTGCTCAAGCAGGAAACCCTATACCATTTCAGAGAAATGGCTGTCCAGTCTCTTCTTAAAAACTTCCAGTGTTGGAACATTCATAGCTTCTGGAGGCAGGTTGTTCCACTGATTAATTGTTCTAACTGTCAGAAAGTTTCTCCTTAGTTCTAGGTTGCTTCTCTCCTTGATTAGTTTCCATCCTTTGCTTCTTGTCCTGCCTTCAGGTGCTTGGAGAATAGCTTGACTCCCTCTTCTTTCTGACAGCCCCTGAGATATTGGAGCACTGCTATCATGTCACCCCTCATCCTTCTCTTCATTAAGCTAGACATTCCAGCAACTGTTCCTTATATTTTAGCCTTCAGTCTCCTAATCATCTTTGTTGCTCTTCTCTGTACTCTTTCTAGAGTCTCAACATCTTTTTTTACACATCGTGGTGACCAAAACTGAATGCAGTATTCCAAGTGTGGCCTTACCAAGGATTTAATTTAAAAGCAGCTACCATCAAAAATAATATCTCTGCTAAAAGAAAGTACAGATTTCTGCTAATCAATTTCCATCAGAAAGAGGTCAGCATTAGAGAAGTATTGAAGCATAAATGCAGTGTGCTTATTTCCATTGCAATGTAAAGAGCTTTTTACCTTGCCCCAATAGTTTTGTGAATACTCAGGTCATACACCTTAGAATCATCACCAAGTTATGTTTTTCAGCTGTTTTGTTATAGTGGGCAAGCATTCACCACTACAAATGTACACGTATCCCAGGCACATATATCCACAGTGATAACCCACTCAGGTATCTGGGACACATTTGCCACTGCATTAAATTTGATTGGTACAAGAAAGGAGGAAGAAGAGAAGAATTTGAAACAAAGATTTACCCTATTTACTTTGACTAGCAAGCTAAGTGCATTTATCATATATTCATCCCCCCAGTAACACGTTAGGAACATCACTGGGGAGGGTGGTGGTGGTGGTGGTGGTAAAAAAGAGCAGGCCTTTGATTGTTCATCTGTGGCTACCATCTTGACTTTTTTCACCTCCTCCTCCTCCTCTCTCTAGTAATCTTTTCATTTTGATATTTATAACCATATGAATTTGGTGAGGTCATGAGTTCACCACAAAAGCAGCGCTTATGGATGTACTCCAGACTTTGCTTGACTTTCTGCTGTTTTCTGGACCCAGTGTAAGGTTTTCCTTGGTTGTTTGATATAAAAAGCTTGAAATAGCTAGTATCTTTCTACCTAAATACTCACCTAGCATGCAGAGATATAGTGGCCATCCATACCACACTAAACCAGCCGTTCTGAAAGTTTACAACTGCGTACAGTGACTCCCTACAATGATAATCAGAGTTGTGTGATCATGAATAAAAGCTTTCATTAGTTTAGGGTTGGGCAAAAAAAAATGAATGCATCACGTATTTATAATAATTACATTTAAATATTTACTCCATGGGTGTGGTCAGATTTTATGAAGTTGTAGCTGCCCATTATAAGTTTCAGCAGGAAAAATGAGGAACACAGCACAAAGTGACTTTTGACTGATCTCCTGCTTTGCTTCTTTAAACTTCACCTTTTAAAAAAAGAAAAAAAAAGAAAAAACACAACCCCTCCAATTGTTCTAACTCCCAGTTTGAGAACTCCATAAATGGAACTGTATCATAAACTGTGTTTCCCTAATTAATCAGGATAATTCCCAATAACTGTTATTCTCATATCATTGCAGATTTTATAACTAAGTATTATGCAAAGTCACTGGTCACAGCTGCTAGGAGTGAAACCATTTAACTTTTTATTCCATTGTAATATTTTACAGTCTTCTAAATAAGAAGGAATTAATGGGGGAGTGAGGAGAAACATTATATATAGATGAATATAATTTACAGTTTGAGATTTAAATTGGGTTTGTGATTAATTTTCAGTAGACATGGCTGCTTGCCTGAGGAGAAGAAAGTACATGCTGAAAATTAGTGAAAACTGAGTTAATATAATACCATTATGCTTGGTAAGAAGATACACGCAGAACTGTCTAGCACAGGGGTAGGCAATTTTGGCTCTTTTATGACTCATGGACTTCAACTCCCAGAATTCCTGAGCCAGCATGGCTCAGCTTGGAAATCTCTCCCTTTCCCCTCAGCACAGCTGCCTCAGGAATTCTGGGAGTTGAAGTCTACGAGTCATAAAAGAGCCAAGGTTGCCCCTGGTCTAGCACAAGGCTGTTCAATCTTGGCAATTTTAAGACCTGTGGACTTCAACTCCCAGAATTCCCATGCTGGCTAAGGAATTCTGGGATTTGAAGTCCACAAGTCTTAAAGTTGACAGGATTGGACACCCCTAGTATAGCAGCTACGCAGCAATATTGTAGTGTATCATAACTATTAAATGGGAGCTACTTGTGTCTCTATTTATGTGTCTATTTCTTTTGTTCATGGAGTTCATCTTATTGTTCCTACATTCATTAAAAAAAATCTCCTATTTGAACAATCAAGCCAGAAACCTTCCTCCTGCCTGTAAAGGCCTTGCTGATTGATTAAAGAGGAATAATTTATGGGATTGCATTTATATTTAAAATTCAAAATGCTGCATGTTTTGATAATAATTTCAAACAGAGCTGTATTTTCCATGAAATGTAGCAATAATTCTGTAGGTAGCTTTAAGAAACGTTCTCGTGAGGAAGATAAAATTTAGGCAACAGTTGTATTGCTTGTGGTATTGCCCATTGAATTGTATCTGAATAGAAGATTTTAAAGCCCCACATAAAGGTGCAGATAAAACATAATATATAGAGAAATCATAACATCTAAAAGGGCTGGATTTCACTCCCCCCTCCCCATAATTTGTATTGTGTTTTATGAGATAGGCAGATCTACATTTCATCCTAGTGTTGTTCATGATGCACTGCTCTTACCCATGCTCACTAAGGAATTCTGGGAATTAAACTCACATATATTAAAGTTGCCATGGTTGAGAAACACTAGCCTATACAGTATCTCTCTCCATCTCTGTCCATTTCTCTCTCTTTCTGTCTTAATATCCCACACAATCTGCAGCAACTTGAAGGCTTCTTCACTGAAGGTTATGAACTATAATATACAACTCAGCTTTAACAGGTGATTTATAAGCATCACTTCAGATCACTGCAGTTTAATTCTCAGTGGGATTACAAGGTGGTGCCCTTGAATTTTAATGAATATGTATTCATACAAACACTCCACCAACTAGTACCTTAGAAATGGTTTCACTGGGAAACAGGTTTTTACAGGCTGTTTATTGAATTTGGTTATGATGTATGGTTTATTATTTAGTGCAGGGGTCCCCAACCTCCAGGCCACAAGCTGGTACTGGGCTGTGGTCTGTTAGAAACTGGGCCACGCAGCTGTGGGTGAGCGATACTGCACATGCGCGGGATCTAGGTTGTGTGCTCCTTCCCCCACTGGGCCATGGAAAAATTATCTGTCATGAAATTGGTGCCTAATGCCAGAAAAGTTGGGGACCATTGGTTTAGTGTGTCCCATGGACATTTTATTATTTATATTCTTTCTTTAGTATTTATTATTCCATAAGTCTCCATGGGTCTAATTGGATTTGGACCCCTCCCTCCCTCCCCTCCTCCCTTCCTTTCTTCCCAACTTGGTGAATTTGAAAATAGTTCTGCAATCTTCATCATCTAATCTAAATGACAGAAATAACAATAGAACTGGCCCTCTCCTCTCCTCTCTCAGCATAGAGTGGTCTATCAAAAGAAACCATATGTCCTAAAAAATCTGCCCATATTCCAAGCATGGGTAACAGCAGTAAAGATGTAGTGGAATCTATCAATCAAAGTTTATAATAAGTTTGATCCAGATAGAATACCAGCTGTCATTATGCCAAAGCAGAGGGAGACATTAATATATAGAAAGGGAAATTAACTTCATTTTCAGCTGATTAATACAGAGGTATCAATCACTCATAAGGCTACAGTGTGGGAAAACCCTGAGAAGGCTTTTCACATGAAACTGAGAAAGCTAATAAAATTATGTCTACTGTCAACCTTTAGTAGCGACAATTCATTCGTTGAAGCATTCACACTGAGAAGCACTATCATTCAGAATAACAGCACAAGAGCAAATGATTTATCATAATAATATCTTGCCAATAAACAAGATTCTTGTTAGGCATAACTAGAAATGAATTACTTGTGAGCATATGACTTGAAAGATTCCATCCTCCCATAATTTAAATGTATAGGGTTTATAATATATGCTATTGTTCTGCATGTGCTTTTATCTACTGAAATCTGTTTACTGACAGAAGAGAATATTTGTAGCTTAGCACTAATGACATTACAAAATGTGATAGCAATTCTTTGTCTCCTTTGTCTACCATTGATTATTTAGTTTGTCCACTGAAAAGATACACCTTTTTTATTCTAAGTACTTACTGTTTGTTACACATTTAGATTATTTTTTGTTAATACAATTCCTATACATGTATATGTATGGAATACTTTACATTACATTACAGTTTGGTAATGAAATATCTGCAAGAAAACAACCAAGCTCAGAGAGCACCAAGGATCCTTGATGCAATGTGTGTGAATGGCAATTAGAATAGTACTAGACTCATGATGATTCATAGTGTAAGATTTAAAAAAAGAAGCATTTGACTTAAGGAACTCATGGTTTAAAGCCATTACAGCAAATAAAAACCAGGAAATAATCAAAGAAGGAAGTGAGAAAAGTTTGTGCTCAGCTCAGCTATATGTCACTTAATTAGAGGTAGTTTGAAACAGACTTTTGAAGGGAAAACAGAAGTAGTATAAATAGAAGGCAGTGTGAATCTTAGCAGATAGTCAGGAAGTACACAGTATTTTGGATTGCTGTCAAAGGCCTGTTCTTCTCTTACAATTCTCTCTGTCTTCTTAAGAGACTATTTTGCTCTCTATGTCTGATTAAAGAGTAAGTCAATAGTTCTAATGGAAAACCAAAGTGATTTTGCCTGTTGCCTGTTGCAATCTATGGATGGAATGAAATGAAATGTATCAAATCAATAGAGAGACTTCAAGGAAAGTCTTAACAAAGGTAAACCAGAATTCAGAAGTAGAATGGAGGATGAATAATCATATTTGTCAAGCATCACTGCATGTTCTAAAGCTTAAAGGGAAAAGATAAAGGCAAAAATCAGGAAATAATTTAAAAGGGCAGGATGAGCCTAGAGATTATATTTTCTTTTATTGACAATGAGCATATATGAACGCATTAGAGAATCAGCTAGAGTAAAAGAAAGATTGAGTCTATGGTGGAATTTAGAGATAATGACTGGAGAAGAGGATATTTAATTTAACAGAAGCTGAAAAGATTAATGTAGACCATAAAAAGAACAAAGCATGAGAGTCTATAGAAAGTACAAAGATGGCATAATTGGATAATGCCATGGATATATTTTATTGCATTTATCTATTTAAACCAGTTGCATTATATTATAGGATAAAAATATTTAAATTGCTTTTGACACATCATGTGGATTTGCAGGATTTCTGAAAACACCAAAGTGCCATATCAGTGTGCTAAATAATAATAATAAAAGTAAACCTTAAGTTTTACAAGCTTGTAAATTATTTCTATTTCAAATGCATTTCTGCTTTTCAATTCAATATAGAATATGTATTGTATATACTGTACATTGAATGATATTACAAAATGTGATACCAATTCTTTGTCTACATTCTATAAATTAGTGATTTACTTTGTCCACTGAAAAAATACACTTTTTTTATTCTAAATACTTATTGTTTGTTACACATTCAGCTTATTTTTTGTTGATACAATTACTGTACATGTATGTGTATGGAATAATTTACATAAAATTCAAAGACACAAAAGGGTACAAAAAGAATGACTACGGACAAAGAATAGTTGTTTCAGATGAATTTTCTTTCAAAAGGGAAAATTAGAGGGATGATGATGATGATGATGATGATGATGATGATGATGATGATGATGATGATGATGATGATGATGATATGATAACAATTCAGTCATGTCCGATGCTTGGTGATTCTTCTGGCCAGGTCTCTCCATATCTTCCAATCTTGCACTGCTTCTTTGACTTTTTGAATGCTCTGGCTGAGGTCGGCTTTGATGGGGTCCAACCATTGTGGTTTTTTGCTGGCCTGGTTTCCTATCAAATATCAAATATCAGATCATAAACCAATTCAGCACATCTAAAATTATTCTCGCCAGGTTATTTAGTGGTCAGTAAAGAAATCACTTGTATTTTGGCATTTCTGAAAGTACTATATGTGCTGCGGCTGAAAATCAAATAGTGTATAAAAGTAATCGTTAAATAAAAATGCTCAGCTGAAATGTATATGTATAGAATATATCTTTGCCTTCTTAATACTGTTATTCATTAAGTGCTTAGGCCTCCTTAAATTAAGATGCTTAATAAATGAAGTTTTCTTGGTGTTTGGGAGTTGGAAAAGCCTGATACGATGTGTTCATCATTATTATATTGCATTAATGTATTGTCACATGACCAACCTTAGCTGAACTCAATATCTACGGTAAGTAGGGAGATGCCTGCTTAGTGCTTGGTTTAGGGAATTCTTAAACCTTAACATTAAATTAGGAAGACAACAGCAAACCATTTCCATTATTGTGCCAAGAAAATTGCATAAATGCAATCACCTGGAATGAAGCTGAACTCAAGGGCACCTTTAATTTACTTAGTACATGCTGCTAGTCATACACATTAGCTTGCTTCTAGTGAAACCGTGAGAATGATCATCCTTCGTTTTTGAAAGATTATGCCTGTGTACTTTAGGAAAAAATATAATATACAACATTCAAAAATATCTTAGAAAAAGCAATTTAAAAATTCCATAAATGACCCATTTCTGTGAAGCTTGCCTATGTTTGAATACCAAAATATTATTGAGATGATCACAGTTTTGAAAGCTCCTTGTCTAATAAATATCTCTATATATTTTCCTAAGTAATAATTGCACAAAATGGCTTGGTGGACATACATTGATACACACATGCTATATTTCTTCATGTGTTCTCTTTCAGAGTAAGGAACATTATAAAAAGATCTGAAAGGAAGTATAAAATAATAAACTTAAATAAATAAACTGTGTGAGATTTAAAAAGGAAATAGAACTGAATCTTATTCATAATTATGCAAAACACTATGTGCATTGGCCTTAGTAAGACCACACCTAGAATACTGCAACCAGTTTTGGTTTCCACATTATAAAAAAGATGTTGAGACTCTAGAGAATGTGCAGAGAAGAGCAACAAAGATGATTAGGGGACTGGAGGCTAAAACATATGAAGAAAGGTTACAGGAACTGGACATGGCTAATCTAGTAAAGAGAAGAACCAGGGGAAACATGATAGCAGTGTTCCAATATTTGAGAGGCTGTCACAGAGACAAGGGGAATCAACCTATTTTCCAAAGCACCTGAAAGCCAGACAAGGAATAATGGATGGAAACTGATTAAGGAGATCAACCTAGAAATAAGGAGCAATTTTCTGACAGTGAGAACAATTACCAATGGAACAGTTTGTCTTCAGATGTTGTGGGAGCTGCATCACTGGAAGCTTTCAAGAAGAGACTGGACTGCCATCTGTCAGAAATGGTGTAGGGTCTCCTGCTTGGGTGGGAGGTTGGACTAGATGACCTACAAGGTCCCTTCCAACTCTGTTATTCTAATTCTAATTCTAATAATTCTAATTCTAATTCACTTTTGTATATCCAGCACCTATTAATTCATTCTTGAACCTTTCTCTTTTTCTTTTACTTCTTATGCATACTATCCCATTGCATTGAACGTTGTTATTTATCCTACATACCTATTCTCACTTTCATATACCAAAGTAGGAAAAAATATTCCAGTCTTCCATAATGGCATTTTCACTTCTTTCAAAAAATGTTCTGCACTAGATCACATTCCACAGTTCAGCTTTCTAGCAGCATGTGCATATCTTAACATTTCTCCACCCATTTGCTCATTTTAGTAAACATTCTTTTTATTTTCAAAATAATAACATTCAAATTAATCATAGATTCATAGACCAATCCAAATTAACATATAAAAGAACAAATAAAAAATGAAATAAAGAGAAATTTAGTCATATTTGTACATACACATGAAACATAGCTACACAGAACCAATATATTGTAACTGTGACAATCAATTTCATTTGATTTGTACATATAATATATATATGAACCACATGAACTAAATAGCAAAAAAACCCTGCAACAGTTCTTTTCTCATGTTCTGCAGGAGGTGCTTAGATGAAAGGAAGCTAGAATGAACAGGATGGAAGCTACAAATCAAATCTGAGTTTATTTCTGACACATAAAAGAGATTCCTGGAATACACCTGTCTTTCTTAATTCTCCAAATATATTCCATATTCATGTCAAGATGACTGATTTTCCTTGTACTTGCAGGCATGACGAGTAGACGCTTTGTGGAAGATTGACAAGGTGTCTAGAACTGCATAAGATATTCACATTTGTTTTGTTGGTGGTGGTAATCATCTCCTAGAGAAAATCTTCGCGATTGCTAAGAGTCAACAGTGACCTGATGGCCTACAATCAGTCAATCAATGTAGTAATCATCAGCTTCAGGTACAAAACATACAAAACTGCAGTTTTTAGGGAAAGGTGAGTAGCAAAACAACTCTTGTTTTATATCTGTCATCTCTCCCAGTTTAGAAAGGACTACTGTATCATGGCTTTGGGTGTATCATTCCTCTTGGGAAAAGGTGCTAAAGTGGGTAGCTCCTAAGGGGCTTTCAAAAGCAATACTCTATAGGAGGTATGTGAAAGAGATTCACCAATTCCTTGAAGAACCCCATAGCAACAATGCCCTGATCCTGATTAAGACCTCAGTTGCCACTTTGGAAACATCACTTAAATATAGAAGTCAGTCAGAAAGAAGCAGGATATTGTGGAGATCAGCAGGGTGTATCACAGATATACAAGCCATGAGAAGGCTAAAGGCACAGTGTGATCAGATGCAAAGATGTGCCATTAAGGACCTTCCTTTTCAGAAATTACTTATTATTCCAGTTCATGAATTGTTTTGAAACAGAAGGGATGAGAGTGCTCCTTCACTAGAGGTTTTTAAGATGAGATTGGACAGCTACTGTATTAGTCTGAAATAGTACAGTATACTGTCTCTTGCCTGAGCAGTGGTTTGGATTAAAAGACCTCCACGGTCCCTTCCAAGTCTGATCTTCTGCTATTCTGTTATTCTGTCATCTACAATACAAGTGGATGCTTTTATTTTCAAAACCCTATTATTATGAAATTAAAATCAATTAACTTTTTTTCTAATGACAACCATGTCTCAGCACGTCCACACGTCCAGAACAGCCACACAGCAGTGGATGCAGGACCATTTTTTCAGAGTTTGACATTAATGGTGAATGATATTTTCAGGAAATTGATAGGCAGTTATGCCTTTTATTATTTGGATATTTTGTTGGTTTGAGAATGTTGTGTGGTGGGAAACGCTGCTTCAACTCCAGCTGTCAAAGTTTTGTTCTCTTTGCTGGAAAGACAAAAGTCACATGGAATGGTGGTAGTGTTGGACAACATACTTAAATAAATAACACATCACATTATTAAATAGACCATGTCCCCATTTTTCATCCTGACATGTTACCAGGTATTTCACTTTGGATTACATTTTCTATATCAAATTTGGATTGCAAAGATCCCATATGCCTTGCAGATGTTGTCTAAGGAGATTCTCAATCATCCAGGTCATAGTTATCCCAAAGGTGCTTTTTCATGAGGCAACTCCTTCTTTGGGCAGGGGGTGGAATAGAAGACCTCCAAGATCCCTTCCATCCCTATGATTCTAAGGCACAACCAGTAATTCTAAATTATTTAATTGACAGACAAAATTGATTGTCCAGACCCAAGATATATGTTTTTTTATCAGAAGAATCAATTTAACAATGATTGTTACAACAACTTTAGGCTTCGAGATAGCACATTTTTTTTATTAGTACATAAATTAGAATCTAGATGTTATTTGCTTGCAGTTGAGCAACAGAATGTTTTTTTAAAACCCTTTGAACTCATCACCATAGCCACATCCTTGCTAAAAGTCATGACACAGTTTGGAAATCTATTCTTACTCTTTTCAAGCTGCAAAATGAAGTGGCACCAGCATCAAATTCATTAGGAATGAAACAATGTGAATCAATTTAATAATAATAATAATAATAATAAACCCTTTATTATCAAAGTATAACATAACTGCCTCCCTCTGTGCCCCCCCTCTCCACAAACTCACGGTGACTACAAACCCCCAACTTATTTCACCCTGTGAACTAATTGCACATCATGCCGGCCTCACGAGTCTGTCATGCATAAAGTTATAAAGTTATGTCCCATTAAGAAGCCTGACGACCCATGGATAAAAGCTGTTCTTCAGCCTGTTGGTACGGCTGGCTATGTTTCTGTATCTCCTACCCAATGGTAGGAGAGTAAAAAGGTACCAACCAGGGTGTGAGTCATTCCTGAGAATTTTCCTCACTCTGCCAAGGCAACGGGCCCTGGCGATATCATCCAGTGGAGTCAAGGAACAGCAAACAATGTCTTGTGCCGTGCTCACCACCCTCTGCAATACCTTCCTGTCTGTGGCTGTCAGGCCAGCATACCAAACCACAATACAATATGTGAGAACGCTTTCAATAGTAGACCGGTAGAATATATTAATAGAATAAACTGCCTCATCCCTACAAGGACAAACCCCTCCTACTCATGCCAGCAGAGATCCCATTGGTCAAAGAACTCTGACTATAATGATCCAGAAGAAGAGGCTTCTCTGTGACAGCACCCGCCCTTTGAAACATCTTACTCTCTAAAGTAACATCTGCCCCAACCCTCCTATTCTTCTGCAAGAGCCTGAAGACATGACTCTGCCAAGTAGTCTGGGCACCATATTGAGGGGAGGGTTTCATATTGGGGGGGCTGCTAGATTGATGTCAGACTCCACCTCCCTCCCCTTTGCTCTCTGCTCCCCACCCATCCATCTTTTTAGTTATCATATTGATGCATTTATTCTCATTGTGTTCCTTTGTCATCGTTTACTTCATTGTTCTATTATTTTACCTCTGTTTACATGCCTTTTCATTTTTCTTCTTTTTTATTGTAAGCCGCCTAGAGTAGCCACACGGCAAGATAAGAGGCAAATAAATTTAACAAATAAAAAAAAATATTTGTTGATCTATATAAAAGATGGAAGGCAACTTCCTCTTTTTCAAAAGCCTTCTCTTTTGATAGTAATAGCAATAAAATTAAAGCTAGAAACAGAAAAGGAAGGGTTCTAATGGAATGAAACCCTAGCATCACATCAATTTCAGTTTTTATAAAAAAAATAGTGGGCTTTGGGACAAGTATGCAGTGATCTGTTAACTTTATCACACAGATAACAGAATAACAGAATTGGAAGGAACCTTGGAGATCTTCTAGTCTAACCTTTTGGTCAAGCAGGAAACCCTTACCATTTCACACAAATGGTTGTTCAATCTCTCCTTAACAACTACCAGTGTTGGAGGACCCACAACTTCTGGAGGCAAGTTGTTCCACTGATTAATTGGTCCAACTGTCAAGAAAATTCTCCTTAGTTCTAGGCTGGTACTTTCCTTGATTAATTTCCATCCATCGCTTCTCGTCCTGCCTTCAGGTGATGCTTGATAATTCAGCCTCTTTTACAAACAAAGTCCAATTTTGCAGAGACAGTCTCAAAAGAGAGTTTGTAATTCTGAGTGGATCTCAGACTTCTCAACAAGAAAAGAAAAATAGCACATCTGTCACCTTGACTAGAGAACAATAAGCGTTTGGGAATTAATAGCTGAATCTGCAGTGTTCTTTTTGTTTCAGGTTAGACCTGAAACTTGTCTGTATTTAGAAAGCATTGCATTTTACTACTTCTGTCAAGAGCTGTGTGCAGCTGAATAAAACTGTGTAATTTAGTGGTATTAATTCTGCCAGAAGCTCTGGCAAGACAACACTTATGTAGGCTGCAGCAGAAACCATGCATGCTCAATAGCAGCCTTAAGAATCTGGCTCTACATATTTCATTTAATTGTTTGTACACTTCAGGTGTAATGAGAAATCCATCCAAGTCAAATCTGTAATTCCAACTCGCCCTTCAGTGGCATTTGCTTTCCCTCAAGCACCACTAGAGGGCTGGAGAAAACAGAAGATCATTTGAGAATTGCATTCAGCAGCCTGTGTAGCTTGCTTGTGCTTTTGCTCACACTAATGGCCATCAGCAACTCAGTTCCCAATCCAGTACTGGATGTGAGGGTTATTAAATTCCCTTGGCCTTCATTGAAATGGAAGAGTGTGTACCTTTTGCAGACCATCTAAATGAATGGTTTCAAATGGGCACTTGGGACGTTTTCAACAATGCTTCAGTGCATTCATATATTAAGTCCCTGAATGTGTTTGCCTGTATTTGTACAAATGCTAAATTAAACCAAACATGTTTATCCCTTCAAAAATATACAGATCCAACAACACAGACCAGGGCAGCCACACATTACAGCTATCCAGCCCACTGCACGCTTGTCAATATTTACATCTGTTTAAGAGGGCACACTTACCATTTAAGTTGTGCTTGTCCAATGTTCATGCCAGCATGAGCCAATTTAAGCAAAACCTGAAGAAACAAAGGCACTTTGCCAACAACTTTTACAAGATATATTCAGTCCAGGCTACAAGCTAACAGTTCTGCTATTGTGGGTCCCTACATTTGATTTCCAGGAAAATAATGGCAATCAATTTTTAATGTGTCTGGATCTTACTGAATTTATAAATGTTTTATTATTGTTGGTCTGAATCAGCCTAGGGCAGGATGAAAACATCTTAACTGAAAGTTTTACACACACATACACACACACACAAATAGGGATAATAAGCAGCTTTAAGAGAGAGATTTCTTTTTTTCTGTATGAACTAATAAGTTTTATGTCAGCATTGCTAAAATAGTGCAGGGGTTATAAGTTCATCATAATAAAGGCTGTTAGCAAAAAATCAGAAGAAGTGTCCTTTTTTTAAAAAAAAAATATTCTTCTTTCCTTGAGTATCTGGATTTTTCCTTAGGCTTTAGAAAATAAAAGTTTACCATTTAACAGCCAGCATTTGTAGACACTTGAGATGGCAGAGGTCAGTCCCAGCTCCCAAATACCAAAATAGCTTATATGGTGACTAAATTAAACAGTGACCAGAACAATGGTATAACAATAAATCTATTGTTTAAATATAAAACAAGACAAAAAGCCCAGAGGAAAATACATTTTCCTCTGGAAAAAGAAAGGCATTAAAATACACAGGCATAAAATTTCTACGTGGTTTCAAACATGCAATCTTCTCCACATGAAGCAAAGATGAACCACTGTGCTATTTCAGCATACTGATAAAGAAAGGTATAGAAATTATTAAAGTGCATAATAAGCATTGGCTCAGTTGATATTTTGACAGCAACAAGAATGCTTTATGCACAAAAATGGAAAGATATTTTAATTACCACAATGGATGAATGGATGAAAAAACTGACAGAATTGGCAGAGATGGCTAACTTAACTTTAAACAAAGAAAAAAACAACAACAAATCCAACTTTGTTTCGACTTGGAAGCTGCTTCTGGATTTTGTGCTTGAGATGGAAAAAACATGAAACTTTGACTTTGGGTTTTGCTGATTAAGTCTGTTGTTGTAGAAATGTCTAGTACATAAAAATTGAGGGTGTTACTATTTTTTACCTCACTGAAGGGATATGATACGATGCCTTCAGCAATAAAAAAAAAGTGCTCAAACTGGTGCTGGTGCTGAGGACTAGTTATTGAGTAGATTCTAGCAATAATGAATTCTTCTTTGAATGAGGAGGTTGTTAGTTGTTCACCCCCTCCTCATAAAGCCATTGCTGGTCCCAACTCTATAGACAATTTCCATCCAGTATCTAATCTCTACTTTGGGGGGGAAGGTAGTTGAGAAGGTGGTTGTGCAATAGCTTCAGAGGACCTTGGATGAAGTGGACTGTCTGGATCTCTTTCAATTAAGATTCAGATCTGGGTACAGGATGGAAACAGCATTGGTCATGCTTTTGGATGATTTCTGGTGAAGGAGGATGGGTGTTGTGCATCCATCTTTGCCCTTTTTGACCTCTTTGGCTTTCAAGACCATTAACCATTGTGCCCTTCTTTATTGGCTCAGAGGACTGTATCGTGCTGGTTTGCTTCATTTATCTGGGATCTATTGCACTTTACAGTGATTAAGGGACAGAGATCCCACCTTCCAACCCTACTGTGTGCCACTCTTCCACTCCTTTACAACGTCTCCATGAGGCTGCTGGGGGAGCTCATCTATCACCGTGGGGTGAAGAATCATCAGTATCTCTATTTTACCCAATTATACTTCTCTTCCCCTGGTGAATTAAGCAATGCTGTGGACAAGCTTTCCTTTTGTCTGGAGGCGGTGTGAATCTGCTTGGAAAACAACAGGCTTCAGATGAACCCTGAAAAGATTTTGACTTTTGAGGCCTGCTTGTTCTAGGAATATGCCATCTTTGGTGCTAGATGGGGTTGCGCTGTCCCAAATAAACCTGGTGCAAAACCTGAGGGTCCTCCTGGATTCATAGCTCCTGCTCAAAGAGAAGGTGGCAATCATGGCGAGGAGAGCTTTCCAGTTTTGTATTGTGGGCCAGTTGCACCCATTCATAGGCTAGGGCGTCTCTGCTCCCAATCACTCATACCCCAGCCACCTCCTGGTGAGACTCTATAATCCCCATGTAGAGTGTACTGTATTATATACACTCTATATAGGGTTGCCCTTAGGAATATCTGGAAACTTCAGCTGGGTGCAAAATGCAGCAGCATGGGCTGTTATGTGTGCCTATAGAACAGCATGTTACATCTCTGCTCCATGAGCTGCATTGGTTGCCAATCTGCTTCTGGTTCCAATTCAAAGTACAGTTTTTTACCTTTAAAATTGTGTATGACATGGGACTGGGTTATTTGAGGGACCACCTTTCCCTGATTATATCTGCCCATCTTATCAGATCGGGCAGAAGAGGCATGCTACAGATATCATCTGCTGGGAAGCTACATGGGCAGGCCTCAGAGGGTAGGCCTTTTCTGCTGTGGTCCCCCTTATGCAACATTGAGTAAAGCTGACTTCGTCCCTGTTGATTTTCCCAAAGTCACTTAAAATCTAGTTATGCCTTCAGGCCCGGCAACCAGTAAGGTACCAAGGTGGCTCCACTGTTGTTAACATCTGCTGTCCTATTGTAGCGTTTGTGGTTTTATTTTTTAAATATTTTAATATCTTAAATATTTTATAAACCTATGGTAAGTTGCTCAGAGTAATTTTTCGTGAGTTGGGCAACCATATAAATCAGTAACTAAATAAATAAACCATATGTCACATTCTCGTTGTATTGTGTTTTTATTATTTTTTTACCCATTAATGAAGACGATGCTATTTGATATAGAAACATTTTTAGTTACACTGATTGGTCTCCTGTGAACTTTCAGCACCTGTACTTATATAAAAGAAATAACACCATGAAAATAATGAGATGCTCTCAGACTGTCTATGCATTTGCACTTCTTTAACCAATCTCGCAATTAAGCTACACTCCTGAAGCACAACGTATCTTTTAAAGCCCTCTCAAAGGGCTTGATCAGTATCAGTTGTGCATATTCTTTTTTTGTTTTATATAGTGAGCCTAAGAAACAAGCCATGCATTTAAGATAGAGAAAAGCAAAAATTGGTACCATATTCATCCTTAGATAAATGGATATGCTACAATATGTGGTCTAATTAACAATGTATACATATTAGATTTTCAGGCTACTTGCAAAATATCTACTTTTTAAAAAAAATTCTCTTAAGTCTGCCCCTGCGGGATCAACAATATTTTGAAGCCAAAGCCATTTATTCACAAACCCTTCCTAAGATATTTAATTTATTTTTATTTTATTCAATTTATGTGGACACCCATCTCAAATAAATGACTCTGAAGAAAGTTATATCAATATAACAACATAAGCTGAACATGAAAAATGAGAATTGCCAATTAAAATAAAAGAAAAAAGTCACAGTCAAATATAATCCTTAACAATATCTGACAAGCGCATGTAACCTCATCACCTTCTGCCAGAAAGCTGATCACAGTGAGTTTGTGGGAGACTTCTATGGTCTCAATGACCTGAAAGAGCGGGAGTTTTTAGTAGGCTCACTCTTGCCAGTATGGTATAAAGTAGTCGTGGGGAAAGGCAGATCCAAAAGGCAATGGCAACCCATTGCTATACAGTATTGCTACCTAGAAAGCGGTATGAACATAGTTGAAAATGTTAAGAGAAATTTGGGTGAAACATCACTTTCACAAATAGTTCCAGAGACTGTAAGGAACTGGTCACTGACAGTAAAAATGAAAGCGGAGTTTCTTGTTTTAAAAGGACGGATAGAGCACGAAAAACCATATGATCCAAGGAAAATTTGAAATTGACTATGGAACTATGGAAATATAGTTTACCAAATTGGGTATTTTAAGTGAAGTTAGTTGAAGTGGAACAGGCACTTCAGATCAGGTGCTTCTATGGATTGTTCGCCGCATAAAACCACAAGAGAGAACGAAGTGACAGAAAGTTTATTGCTATGTGATTGTTTCAGTTGTCGAACAGAGGATGAACTCATGGTGTGAAATATACAGAGAAAAATGTATAACAGTAAAGTATAATGGAAGCCTTGACTTGAAAGATGTCCGATCCAAATATGGAATCACTGTAAGGAATAGATTCAGTAGACTTATAAGAAAAAAAAACAAACCCTGATGAACCATGGAAAAAGGTAAGCGACATTGTGAAAATAGAAGCAGAAAAAAATATCCCCACACTTCAGATGAAAAGAATAAGCTGTTAGCAAAAGAAAGATAGAAAATAAAGGCCTTGGGAAACAAGGCCTTGTGACTGTCAAATGCAAATTTGCACTGTTATGCAAGGAAGGACAAGGACAGATATCTCAATCAAGAATGTCAACAAATAAATGAAAATAACAATAACAGGAGAATGGATTTAATTAGAAATGTTATAACTGAAATAGAAATAGTGAAGAATAATTACGGAAGAGATTTAATAGAGGCAATTGGAAAGAATAAAGGAAGATGTAAAAACTACTGAAATCCATACAAATGGGATTATAGAATGACAGAAACATTTGTGCATTTTAAGCAAGTCAATACTCAACATTATCTCTTACCATGTGGGAAAAGGACAACAGCAAAATAATCTCTAGATTCAAAATCCTAGCTTGCACACTTTGTCTCAAAAGTGCTTTTCAAAAGGCAACTGGACTTTTTTTGTTTTTTCCTTGAAGATGTTTCACTTCTCATCCATCACTTCTTATCTTGAAGCTTCTTGGATGAGAAATGAAACATCTTCAAGGAGAAAACAAAAGAAAGTCCAGTTGCTTTTTGAAAAACACCTTTAGGACAAACATGACCTGGATGGCTGAGAATCTCCATAGACACTTGCATAGGTTGGTAGGAAGACACTTGGGGTAAAACTGGGCTTTAGTTGTGCTTATTGTTATATTATTAAAAATACATTCATGCTGACTTGTATTGTCTTTTTCATTAGCAAGAAATAATGAATATGGCACAGGTTTACACTTTCTGTAAGTTGATTAATAGTAGTATATAAAAGCCCAAATTGACCAAAGCTATAATGGGACCCAGGCTGTTCAACATTGCAAATGGAAAGGTCACTCTAATGTAGATTATACTGAAGCTGACCAGAAAATATATCAACTCATTTGCCAAATGTACAGTATACCTTGAGGACATAGTGGTATAGAATTAATTATGAAGTATTGTAAATGGACATACAGAATATTTTCCCAGTATTACTATATTTTAATAAAATTTGTAATAAAAGGATCCTCTTCATATTGTGCACATATAAACTTTTTCTTTTTTCTTTCTTTCTTCTCTTTCTTTCTTTCTTTCTTTCTTTTTCTTTCTCTTTTTCTTTCTTTCCTTCCCTTTCCTTTCGTCTTTCTTTTTTCTCTCTCTTTTACACACACACACACACACACACACACAGAGAGAGAGAGAGAGAGAGAGAGAGAGAGAGAGAGAGAGAAAGAGAGAGTGAGAGAGAGAAAGAGAAAGAGAGAGAGAGACCTCCTGTGTTATTGAAATTGAACCACATTCCAGATTTGCCTGGTTACATCAATAACTCCAATAAATTCTGAGAGTAAATTAAGAAAATATTCCCCTCCTAACTAGCATCTCTCTTTTCTTGGTTTTGCATAATTAGAATTTATAATCATCAGTCAAATTTTAGTTGGGTAGTACACCCATCATCTCCATTCTTTATTGAAGCTAAAATATTCTCATCTTTGAAGAGTCTCAATCATATCCAGTAAATATTTACTACTACTTCTTCAAATGTAATGTGCAACATCTCTATGCTGCATCTTATCACATACTTAGGCCTACAAACATAATTTAATATATTTATCATTTTATAAAAAATATTCTATTCAACTCTTCTAGTATTTGTGAACTATTAACATATATTAATCAGTATACAGTTAACATATCCATACATAAAATTAATTATTGGCAGTAAAAAATTAAATTTTTGATGGTATTCCTAAGGATGGCATCTTAATTGAGAAACAAAGCTAAGTAAATCTCTACTCAGTGCTAAAGGGAAGCAGGTTGTGAATTCAAATTGCCAATCTAAGATCTGATTTTCATTCAGATCAACAAAATAGCTGTTTTTTTTTCTTTTACTAACACATTTGTCAGTTGAAGAATAAGGCATTTATTTTTCTCACCTTCCTTACCCCTCTCTCTCCCTCTCTCTGCATGTATTTGTTTGCTGACATTATTATGAAATAGAAAACAAAAAATACCACCTGTGGAAGAATAGAGCTGGATAAAAACAGAATTGGAAGCAGGTAAGAGGAGATTCAAAGAATGATGAATAAATGTTAAATATGATAAGACATATTCTGAAACGATGATTAGTTTAACACATGATGAAATGACACTGGAAAAAAAGTGGATTCATGCATTTATGTATTACATAAGGCAAAAAGGGCAGGAGGGAGACAGATGTGGTTTTCAAAAGGCACGTATATCTGTCAAACACCAAAATAAATATCAAATAACAAACCGAGGTAAATATCTGTCAAACACCAATTTATGTCATGATGAACATCAGATAGATAGATAGATAGGTAGGTAGGTAGGTAGGTAGGTAGGTAGGTAGATAGATAGATAGATAGATAGATAGATAGATAGATAGATAGATAGATAGATAGATAGATAGATAGATAGATAGATAGATAGATAGATAGATAGATAGATCATCAGGAAGGCAATAGGTCATTTTTCAAAATAACAGAAGCCATCTTACATGTAGAGCCATTAAAACTTATTGCTGAACAAATACAACAGAAGCAATTAAATGAATGCCTGATAAGTATCCTTTCCTTGAAATCCCGGGTTGGTTTCATCACCACAAATGTTTGCATCATAATTTCTTAAATACCTTTCTCTATCACACTGTAATTCCAGAACATTTGCAAATGTTTCAGTGGGTGATTGCAGCTGTTTTAAATAGAGGTGTTTTTCACATTCAGCATTATGTGATGCTAGTATATTTTTCAAATACTAAAGACAAATGTCACCTCCTTTCTAAAATCACATTCATAAATATGCCTTTGAGGGAAGTACATATACTGTACTTAAATAATGTGAATCCCATGCCCACTAACATATCTCTCTCTCCCTCCCTCCCTCCCTCCCTCCCTCCCCCCCCCTCTCTCTCTCTCTCCTTTTTTTAGCTCCAAGATAGATGCTTTTGAATAGGTTTTAGCTATTGCAATAATTTTATTTACCCTTTTATCAATGAAGTCACTACAATACAATTTGATGGCTACTGTTTATTTCTCTTACTCTTGGAAGCAGAAACTTCTACAAACAGCATAGCAATAATAGTTGGCACTATTATCATACTTTAAAAAGAACAATTAGAAATTTCAGCTTAAAACAATGTTCATCACATTTACTTATCATTCTTTTGCAGAAATAGATATGTACAGGGTAGGCAATTTTCACGCATCATAGTTATAAAGCTAGATGTTTGTGTGATGTAGAAGCACTAATTTCATTGGTGCAAATGAAATTATTGTTGTTATATGTAAACCCTGAATGTTGTTTGAGTCTCAATTTGAATTGCATCATCAGGCTATCTTACCTAAACCTAAACACTAATAATGTTGGGCCATGTAAGTAGCACATTACCAGAGAGTACCAGACTTATGAGATACACTGGGAAGTAAAAAAATAAAATAGAAAAAAAAATAAAGAATCTAGAAGGGTACCATGGTACATGGTGCACATTAGTCTGTATATAGTATTAAAGCACTTCTGTAGAGATAGTCCTCAATTTACAACAGGTCATTTAGTGACCGTTCAAAGTTACAACAGCACTGAAAAAATGACTTTTTCACACTTATGATCATTGCAGCATCCCCATGGTCACATGATCAAAATTCAGAAGCTTGACAACTGACTTACAACTATTTCAGTGTCCCAGGGTCATATGAATACTTTTTGAAACCTTCTAACAAGCAAAGTCAATATGGAAGCCACGTTCATTTAACAACCATGTTACTAACTTAACAACTGCAGTGATTCTCTTAACAATTGTGATAAGAAACGTCATAAAATGGGGCAAAGCTCACTTAAAAATGTCTCAGTTAGCAACAGTTGAGCCAAATTTTGGGCTCAATTGTTGTCGTAGGTCAAGAACTATCTGTACTGTTGTGTTACATGTATACTTGCATCTGTATGTAAAGGAAGTCTCAGCCTTGACAAAGACATTTTATATCAATGGTAGAGCAGAACTTCTGCTTTTGTAGAAATATATACATGGGCCAAGAAATTTTAGACCAGTAAGATGATGCAGAAAGATGCGCCTTTACAAAGCTTTGTACATGGCTACCCAGTGACTAAGTACCTTAAAAACTCATAAAAATGCCTGAGGCATTAAAATTAAATGCAATATTAAGGCACACATGCAGTATCAAGCAGTGTTTATGTTTTGTGTTATACAGTCAGGTACAGAAATACATATGCATTTTTTAAATGGGAAAACAAACACCAGAAATTAAACAAGTAATGCAATCTGTTTAAAGTCATTGCTTTGTGATCTTTTCTGCACAGCTCTGAATTAAATTCAGTCTTGGCAGCATTCATTTCTTCTCATTTACTTGTTACATGTTAGTGATGCTTCTTTCTTCAGGTTATGAGATGCACAGCCATGAAAAATATTGTTTTGTAAGTATCCAAAAGAGAGTAATGTTCATAAACATGCATTTTCTTCTGCCTGAATTATTTGAATCACTGAATCATTCAAGATGGAAAATAATTTTACTTTAAGAGAAAATAATTTTACTATAATGATATTTACTTAATATCATTATAATGATATTAAGAGCTCCTCTTAATTAATATCATTATAATTGGCATGTCTATTTATATATTTATTTTAGCAAAACTTTTATGCACCTGACTATGATCTCCCTCTAAAAAAAAGCCCATTTTCTTAATGCTTCCATAAGACAGCATCAACAACCTGCTCCGAAGGTGTTTGTTGAGACATTCTCATGATCAAATTCAAGCATACATGGAATGTTAAGCTGATGCAATATCAAGCATTAGAGAAAAACAGTACAGGACACAGATTTCAAAAGATTAAAGTAAGTGTCTTCTTCTGCTCCCATTTATTGGATATTAATGGTTAATTGGGTATAATAATGAAGTAACCTTGAGTAACTAACACTTTCACAGAATCCTTGAGCAAAATGGGATATGATCAATCTGAAGAGAAACAAGAGAATGGGATATATTGAAGAAAATATCTGCTACGTCACTTTTTTCTTGTTTTAAAAAAGTGTCTAGCATACCAAAGATGCTTTACCTCACCCTACATTCTAGCACAGCTAGTCATTGTGCTTAACAGCTTTTCCTGACAAGCTTCCTTCCAGATCACATGGATATATCAGTGAGATAAATACCTAAATATGTCTGCAAGACATATCCATCTGATATACAATCAGTTTGGTCTAGAAACTGGGATATCTTAAGTTCTAGTCCCACTTTAGACATGAAAGTTGGCTGGGTGACCTTGGTCTAGTAGTCACTCTATGTTTGCATAGCCAGTTCACTGCTCCCAGCTCCAAACATGCTTGGGGCTGCAAGCACCACAGCATTCTTTTCAATGTGTATTCCCCACTGGGTGGCTGCTTACTCTCTTGTGATCTCTTCCTCTTCAGTCTTTCCATTCCACAATGGAAGACTGCTACTGCAGGATGCTGCAAAAGTCATAAATGCAGGCATTGGTTTTAAAGTTATTTTTAAGCATTGTTATAACTTCAAACAGTCATTGAATGAGGCATTCATTAAGTGAGGATTACCTGTATTTTTAGTTCTGCATCTTTTCTTTCTAACGCTGCCTGTTATGATCTCATCCTTGTTACAGCTGGGGTTCCAGCATCTGACCTGTAATTATTATTATTCTACAAACTTTGGAGCATTTTGACTTTTTGTTTCAGAATGATCAGAGCCAAGGAACTCATCAAAATGGAGAAATAGCATTTTGTAATATGCCACAATGTACCGTGTACTTACTCCCTCATTCAACATGTCAGATCTATAGAACAGATTTGAAGTCTAGCCTTCTTAAAAGTCAAACATATATATTTTTTAATGCTTGATAGGATGAATTCTCCAATATAATTGTCCTTTTCATTCGGTTCATCACAGAATGTACAGGAATGTATCCTGTGCCTTTGTCAAACACCACTTAGAAGTAGTAGTAACTGATAGGTTTGAATGAAAGCAGCTATATATCAGCTCATTACTTATTCTAGTCCTCCTCTAGAAATGCATATGAAGCATGATTGCTTGATCACCTTCTTTGCAATTATAGTAAATAACCAAATTCACTGCCCATAATTTGTATTTCTGGCGTTGTACAGTTTATGTAAATATCAAGTACCAGAAAAAAAATAGTTTGAAATCAACTCTAATCATAAACCAGGCAGATAAATAGTTAGCATGGATCCAAGTTACAGAATTGTTTAAATAAATAAGCAAAGTGTCTGCTATGCATAAAATTATTGACGGAAGCAGAATATAAATTAATACTATTAGTTTTGAATTACTTTCCTCAAAAATCTAAAAATGCATCTATACAAACTAATTTTATGCAAGAGTTACTCTACAGAAAGTTTTCAACTTACAACTTACAAATGGCTTAAGCGATTTACATTAATAAACTTGTATAAGAAAAAAAACCCAATATTTTAAGCATAACACAAATGCATTAGAGCAAGAGGAATTATATATTAATCTTATTCAATTAATTGTTTTAATTTTTAAAAACAATTCTTATTCAAACTTCTTTCAGTAAGAAGGCATTAAAGTATTTTATCTATGAATCAGATTTTCTTACTCCTTTCAGCAACAAAATAAACTGAACTTCAATTAGTTGGGTACTAATGACCCATACAAAATTGAAATATTTGCTCAGTTTGGGAATTGCATTTTTTTTAAATCAAAGCAGCTAGAGCAAGTCCATTCCTATGAAACAGCAGCAGAACAGCCAACCACATTCATTCTTCAAACATGTGTAGAATTAGTAGTTGGAGGCGTGTCAATATTACTCTTATTATCTTTAACTTCATTCAGAGGCGAATTGTGACCAATCTGACACTCAAACACTTGCTTATAGGCCTTCCTAAAATTCTCAGAAAGGAATGCATATATAATAGGATTCACTGAAGAATTACTGTAAGCCAGGCAATGTGCTGTTATTCTGAAGAAAAATGAAGCTTGAGTTAGGGGGAAGTCTCCAAATTCAGCCCAGAGGTGGACGACATGATGTGGTAGCCAAGATATCCCAAAAACCACCACAACCACAAGGACAGTTTGAGCAGTCTAAGAGAGAAAGAGAGAGAGAGAAAAACAATAAATAATGTGAAAAGGCTGTCACACGATTACTAATAATTACTAATGCATCATAAAAGCAATGAAAATAGAAAGGATATGTCTAAGCAAATCCTCCAGTAACTTGAGAGGTTTAATAAGAGCAAGGTATTACTTTATGATAAAAATCCTAAAAACACTTAAGTTGAAGTAAGAGCCATTCAATTCTGAGTTATAGCCTTAGGAGTGCTTTGTAAATTATCCATTGGCGTGCTGAAATTTCTATATTAACCTTGTCCAAACATTTAAAACTCAAAGCCCCCTTCAGACTCCCGGATCTTAACTAACCATGAAGAGATTTCAGACCAAGATATGATAATCACTGGTCCAGAAAATTTTATGTCAGATGCATATGCGGATAACCAGTTAACCAATTTTCCATAGGTTATCTGAATTCACAGTTGATATCATTATAAAAAATATAAATATAAAAAATATAATTTATCTTCATCTAAAAAGCTCTGATTGTCACAACTTTAACTAAGGAGGTTTTTTATAAAAAAAAATCAACCAACCTGTGTTGTATCATCTGTTGATAATAGTGAACCATAATTCTTTCTGTCTATAAACCTAGCTGAAACGAAAGATATTTCTTTACATTTAATTTATAGGTATCTTTCCTTTGTCCTTTTTAAAAACTCTGAGGTGTATATGTTATAACTGATGACAGTTTAAAATAATGAGAAAGGAGCCCTTTGAAAATAGTAATTGTATATAATAAACTGAAAATCTCTTGCAAAAACCGTATTATGTTACAGCAGAAGCCATTATACTGTTATTGATATGGTTTGCAACCGGGGAGATTCTACACTATTGTTATTGTTTACTTATTGTAATTTTATAAAATTTTATAAAAAGCAAAACCTGTGAAGAGTAATTCTCCCAAACAACAAATACATTTTAAAACCATTTATGTTTACACATCAAACCCAGGCTGTAAAACCTATTTGTATCAAACTCCTCCCCCCCCCCCCCAATCTTATAAGGACTCTAACATTTTAGATATCATCCAAGATTTCAGCCATTTGTATTATTCTAGTTTGAATTTACCATTGGTGTTATCATGGGTTAATTTTCAGCAAGGAGACTTATATTGTACACAATATGTCTGTGAGTAAGTCCTAAATAATTAAGCATGACTTATCTCTGAATAGTACATTAATGTCCCTATCCACTCAGTGTGTTTGTTTGTTTTAATTTATATACTGCCCATCTCCCAAATGATTCTGAGAAACTTATAATTAAAAACCCATATATAGGTTTCTATATAGAAATCTAGTAATCTAGAAGACAGAGGTGATGGTAAATGTAGCGGCACCAAGTGACAGCAACATCAGGAAGAAGGCGTATGAGAAGCTGGAGAAGTACCAGGGCCTGAAAAAGGAATTGGAGAGGATGTGGAAAGTAAAGACCAAGGTATTCCCAGTGGTGGTAGGAGCACTCAGGACTGGGACTCCTAAACTTAGAGAGAGACTTCAACAGATCCCAAGAACAGCACCAGAGCTCTCTGTCCAAAAGAGTACAGTGCTCAGAACAGCTAAGATACTGTGCAGAACCCTCCAGCCTCCTGGTTTCTGATGCAGGACCCAAGATTGAGGAAGGCGCATATCACCCCCAAGAGTGATACAACAGCAACAGTCCCTCTATGCCAGTGACGGCGAACCTTTTAGAGACCGAGTGCCCAAACTGCAACCCAAAACCCACTTATGCATTGTTGAGTGCCGGATGGGTGTGGCCCATTGGGTGGGTGTGGCCCATTGGGTGGGCGTGGCCACGATGGTAACGGCAGACTGGGTGGGACTAAAAAGTTCAATCAATCAATTCCAACTTTGCAAGATCTTTTTTTTCCTGTGAGAAGTTGAAATTGACTTATTGATTGAACCTTTTTTTTTTTGCACACGGCAGCGGAGGCCTAAAGCGAAAAGGTTTTATAAAACCCAGCTGAAAGCCTAGGACTGGGGCGACGGCGCGCGTGCCCACAGAGAGGGCTCTGCGTGCCGCCTCTGGCACCTGTGCCATAGGTTCGCCACCACTGCTCTATGCCCTAGAGCAGGGGTCTTCAAACTTGGCTGCTTTAAGACTTGTGGACTTCAATTCCCAGAACTCCTCAGCCAGCCATGCTGGGAATTGAAGTCCACAAGTCTTAAAGCGGCCAAGTTTGGAAACCCCTGCCCTAGAGCATAACTCTCAGCCAGAGTTTCATACTCAGTTATCTGTAAGGCAGAGATTCTGAAAGCCAGTAACGAATTGCAGAGAACCACCATCACTTCCTATCCTCTGAAGTCATGGCTAGTGCCAAACCCAAAACCCAGGTGGCACAAGGCCAAGAGGTCCATCCAAGTTTCATTGAAACAAGCCAGGTTGGCCATTTCATCCACTATCAAATTGTTCCTAAGGGCAACTTTATTATAGATCAATCTGGTGTTCACAGCAATAGCCAGAACCCAGGGCCAATAACGATCCTGCGACCTGGATGTTTATCTTGAATATTTTCCTAAAAGCAAGCTGGATAATGTGGCAGAAATAGAATTTATCTCAAAGCTACTTTCATAATGATCAGTGCTGATAAACTTCTTCAAATCCTTTTTAGTGTTTTTTTTTTATTATTATTATTATTATCAACAAGAATAAGAACAACAATAATAATAATAATAATAATAATAATAGTAATAATAATAATAAAGTTTTTAAGAAGAGACTGGACAGCCATTTGTCTAAAATGCTATAGGGTTTCCTGCCTGAGCAGGGGGTTGGACTAGAAGACCTCCAAGGTCCCTTCCAACTCTATTATTGTTGTTGTTGTTGTTGTTGTTAATGTTGGAAGAGACCTTGGAGGTCATCTAGTCCAACGCCCTGTTCAGGCAGGAAACCCTATACCCAGTGGTGGGATTCAGCCACTTCGCACCAGTTCGGCAGAACCGGTAGCTAGTTTTTTGTTGCCCAGGCCCAGAATGGACTTCCGGAAGCAGCATCCACACAGAGAACCAGTTGTTCACATATTTGAATCCCACCACTGCCTATACCATTTCAGACAAATAGCTGTCCAGTCTTTTCTTAAAAGCTTCCAGTGGTGTAGCAACCACAACTTCTGATGGCAAGCTGTTCCACTGATTAATTGTTCAACTGTCAAGAAATTTCTTCTTATTTTTGGTTGTTTTCTCTCCTTGATTAGTTTCCATCCATTGCTTCTTGTCCTGCCTTCCGGTGCTTTGGAGAATAGCTTGACTCCCTCATCTTTGTGGCAGCCCCTGAGATATTGGAACACTGTTATAATGTCACCTGTCCTTTTCTTCATTAGACTAGACATTCCCAATTCCAGCAACCATTCCTTATATGTTTTTTGTCTGCAAGTATTCAACAAATAAAAAAACATTATGACATAAAGGGGAAAAAATAAAAATGTTTTAAGAAGAATTTAAGATCTTTTTTTCTTATGGGGAGAGCTTTTTTAAAGTGTTGTGCCTTTATTACATCATGTTGTTTTTAGACTGCTGTATAGGGCTCATAAGCAAGGACATAACTTCTGTTTTTAAGTAAGGCAGAAAATAAATATAATTCTTGGAAATGTTATTTGATTGCATGGTTGATGATTGGCACTGATCTGCTAAATAAAGTCACAGGTGTATCTGCTGAGGAGAGAGGTCTGAAAATCATGTTATATTTCTGGTTTATCTTGGAAAATGTCAACACCTACTGGAAATTTTTAAAATTAAAAAAGACATTATTTGTTTACAAGAGATTCATATAATAAGAATGATGTGAAATATTTCATTTATAAAATCCTTGAATGAAGAATCCTTGAATGAAAAAGAGAAAATGAATTGTTTTTTTTATATTAACCTTCAACTAAAACTAAACTACAACTTGTATTGACTAATGAACACAGCAGATTTGTTGGGGTAGACCAGGGGTAGGCAACTCACTCAGGAATTCTGGGAGTTGAAGTCCACGAGCCATAAAAGAGCCAAGGTTGCCTACCCCTGGGGTAGACATTAATTTACATGGGGTTAAAACTAAACTGTTTGGACTCTATTCCCCAAATGAGGTGAAAGCCATCTCTTAAAAACAAGGTATGGAGAGATTATTAGACTTTTCTTATGAAAGGTGGTGTTGATGACATACAGGTAGTCCTTGACTTAACGACCAAAATTAAGCCCAAAAGCTCTGTTGCTAAATGAGATGTTTGTTAAGTGAAATTTGCCCCATTTTATGATCTTTTTTGCAACAGTTGTTAAATGAATCACTGCAGTTATTAAATTAGTACCACAGTTGTTAAAGTGAACCTAGCTTCCCCATTGACTTTGCTTATCGGAAGGTCACAAAAGGTGATCACATGACCCCGGGACACTGCAACTGTCATAAATACGAACTAATTGCCAAGGATCTGAATTCTGATCACATGACCATCAGGATGTTGTGATGGTTGTAAGTGTGAAAAACGGTCATAAGTCATTTTTTCAACACCATTGTAACTTCAAACAGTCACTAAATGAAATGTTGTAAGTCAAGGACTATCTGTATTGAAATGGAGTGATCTCCCTACAACTGGACAGGATTTCTGAGAAAAATATTGAAATTACAAGGTAAATTAACAAGTTGTTTTTAATTTGATGGACTATTTAGGGTTAGTTAATATATGGAGGCAGAAAAAATGGCATTTCAAGACAGTATATTTATTTTTCAAGAATTTTCCCCAGAAAGCAATAAAGCTTAATATCTGTTACCTATTACCTCACTCTGCTGCTCTAATTTTGATTGCTATCATTTTCCCACCTTCTTTTCTTTGTTTTATCATAGTATGACAAAGGGAAATCAAACATGCAAATTACTTTGTAACATACTAATTGGCTTAATAAATATGCTGCTCTGATATAGATTGTTTTATAAGAAAAGCTGTTTACCTTCTTCTTGGATGCTTCTGACTTCTTTGAAATGTTCCTCAGCTTCTTATGCAGATGATTGAGGACCTGAAAAATATAAATACCTTTCATATAATTAGTTTATTTGCACTATTTGGCATTTTCTTTCAAATATATACTAATCAATTTTTCTCAGCAAAAATATCTAATACATCCCACAACTGTAATCTCTAACTTGCTAACTATATTAATTCTCCTCAAACATAGAAAAATAATATTTGAAGCACGGTTTGCTAAAATCTATTGGGGGAAAAATGGAACTCTTGTTCCAAATCATTTTTGTATAAATTATAATCAAATCAGTAAATAAATCATGTTTTCATTTGGTTCATCCCACAACATTCACACTATATAATGACAACACCTTAACATGATTGCTATTCACCTGTTGCCACATTCGCATTCATTAAGAGCATACTGTATATGCACAACATACTTGTCCTGTGTGCCTATCAAATCTGATCCTAAGCCAGTTTTAAAAAATCCTGTTCAAATTGGCATCAGTTTATAAATGTTCACCTCATACTTCAGGCTATCATTTCATCCCATTGTTTCTATATCCACCTACTTGTATTTTCCAATTATGATTACTAACCCCTTTTATTTCTATGGGTAGATCCTCCTGGAGATCAGTATTTTTATGTCTGCAGGCACACATACAAACTTATACATACACACATATATAAATGATTGACACAGGTATAGATAACACTCACATACACAAAGTTAAATTAAATTTATGTATGCAAAATTATCAAAATCCACATAGATGCAACCATGACAAAGTTGTTGTTTTTTTAAAACAAATCTTCCCTACCTCTACATCTCTTCAAAAGGCTGTTTTGCTTCTATTATACTTGTAGAATAGAATAGTCAGTAAAACTCTTTTTTATATCATGCCAGCAAATTTTGTTAATTAAAAATCCATCAAGAAAATGATTTTTTAAATTATTATTATTTGTCATTCTTCCTTTGCTTTATCTAATAAGTGTGATTCCATTGTTTCACTGATTTTCTAATTACCTGAGATAAAACAGTTTCACTAAGCTTCCAGACAAGCCTATAGGGTCCTTGGGATTTTGAGAAGCTGAGATTGAAGGCTTTCTTTCAGATAACTAGAAATTGTTGCTGTGGTGGAACTGTATTTATTAGGGAAAAAAGGAAGAGACTCAGAAATTATTATTAGTATAATTGTTAGCACAGTCAGATGTTTAGATCCATGCTGGCTAGGGAATTCTGGGAGTTGAAGTCCACAAGTCTTAAAGTTGCAAAGTTTGGAGAGCCCTGGTTTAGACTGTATTTGATATTTTTATCCACCTTTCGATCCGTTCCCAAGGACTTGCGATAGGCAAATGTTATTCAATGGTTTTGAAGGTATCGTCATGGGATGTACTTAAAACTACTTTTTGCAATTGACTGATGGGTGATCATCTGCAGAGTAGCCATTGAACTACTGTACTATGGCTAGACTGAAGCAAACGGAAAACACTCTAACCTAGCTAGAAGCACTTGAGAAACATAGAGGGGAAAGTGTACTTCTAAAACAGATTAGAGAAATAGATGTGAGTGTTGCTTTCAACAAGGTGGTACATCCCATGCTCCGTTCAGCAGCCTTTCTAACTGCCAAGTTGAGGCTCATAAGAACTGTAGTTCAAAAATTTGGATGGTACTAAATTAGTGAAGTCTATTATGTTAAATAATAATACAACAGAATGCCCAAATGAGCAAATTATTATGTATTATGCATAAAAAGAATAAAGTTTTAACTTTCCTTCTCAAAGAAGCTGCACTGTCTACAGGTTTTGTACTTGGTGCAAAAATAAAATATGCAGGTAATTTTGCCTCCACTCAGAATGCTTTTAAAGGCTTTAATATTAGAAAATGTAAGAAAGGAGAAATTTGAAAATGTGATAAGCATTAGGATTAATGCATCTTTCACAAGTCACTATAATATAAAAATAGATACAGAAAGGCTGGTTTCATCATAAGTATAAGATTATGGACCTGGGTATCTCCGAGACCGCCTTCTGCCGCAGATTACCTCCCATCGACCGGTACGCTCCCACAGAGCGGGCCTCCTCAGGGTGCCGTCGGCCAAACAGTGTCGGCTGGCGACCCGCAGGGGGAGGGCCTTCTCTGTGGGAGCCCCCACCCTGTGGAATGAACTTCCCCCAGAGATCCGGATTATTCCGGATCTCCCCTCCTTCCGCCGTGCCCTCAAGACATGGCTTTTCCATCAAGCGGGATTGGCCTAGGGGGGGGATTGTATAGGGATTTTAATAGGGATTTTATAACTTTTCTAAAAATAACAGGCTTATTTAATATATATTTTAATTGTTTTTAGATATTTATTGTATAGTTCCGTTTTTATTGCCTGTAAGCCGCCCTGAGTCCTTCGGGAGAAGGGCGGGATATAAATTAAAGTAATAATAATAATAATAATAATAATTATGTATATGCTATTCAAAATTTATTTAAACTATTTTATTGTATATGGAGATGCAGTGTTCATACTTTTATTTGAGGATAATGAATAGTACAAATATTTTACAGCAACTTTACTATGGTTAGTAAGAAAAACTAGATAGTTCTGACTCATTTGCCACTTTAATAATTTTAAAACTGAAAAAGATTTGTGTTTATACAAACAATTTAAGGCTATCTAATAAACATTTTAGTTCAGTATAAAAGTGAAGCATTATATGTCCGTTCAGATCCCTTACCTTTCTTATAAAATAAAATCAGAGAGATATATTTCCTTCTTTCCCAAGTTTTTTTTTAATCTTCAGCCCCAAGCCTACATCTCACATCTATAAGCTTACCATATCAGAAATATGTGTCAGTTGGCTATAGTTACTTAGAAATAAGGAAAAGATAATTTACTGAGGTTATTGGCAGTGAGGGAGAGGTGCATAAAGCTATGCAAAAATAGTCTACATTATTTTTATTCACTTGAAATAGAAACAAATCCTTGTATTAGAAATAAATACAGTTATATGTTATGATCATCTGTTGCGTGTTATAGATTATTATAGATACTGTATGTACAAGAGCATAGAAGTATAATTTGAAGAATATGTGCACTGAATCCTATAGAATTTAATTCAAGTAGACTATGCTGTTAGAGAATCCGGGGGGGAAATTGATTTTTTTTTCAGTTGACAAAAGAATGGATAATACATAAAATTAAGAAATCATACACAGGTGTAATTCTCAAATATTTAGTAGGATCACATTAATTTTCCATATTTTCCACACTTCACCTTCACCATAACCATTATTTTTTTTATTTACAAATTTCCATGTTGTAGAGAAAAATCCCTCTTATAGATCTTTTTTCTATAAATGTATGATAGATGTCTGTATATATATATATATTACATATTTAGACTTTTATCCTTTCCTGAGAGCAGAGTTAACATATTCTTTTGTTGACTTTGTTTTTTTTTTAAAATAAAATAAAATAGCCAGAGATAACTTAAATATGTCTCATTGTAGGACATCGCAAACCAATCTAACAAAATATTTCAATATTTGCTTCCTTCCTACTCTTTGAATTTAGGAAAACTTGATGATCATTTTCATATACAGGAGTGGATCAAAACAGATTTCATTAAAAGACAGTTTTCTATTAGAAGGAACTTATCTTTAATAGAGAAATTTATTCCACTTATAAAAGTGCTGCTTGAGATTTAACTCAATGTTCTTTAATGTAATAAAACTTTATTACTGGAATGTTAAGGATGAAAAATATATAGAGTAGGCAAAAGAAAAGTTGGCATTTTTGTCAGGAAGCAAAAATATGTTTCTTGGTAATAAGATTAAAAAAGTACTCCAGGCCATTAATAATATTTTACAATTATTTTAAATTACTGTTTTTTAAATCTGTAAAGTCAGCAAGTTTTTTTAAAAAAATAAAAGGATCATTATTCAAAATTATTCTTGTTGTGATTTATATATTGTGCAATTTCTTACCACTTCATTACTTCCATAGTCTATATTATACTGGGCATAGTAGCTTCTGTTCATGGATAGAGTATAGTGAGATCTCAGCCATTCTAACAGTTTCCAGCACAAAATGTGGTACAATACCATAACATTTCCAAGGAAAACAGTCTAAATTTCCCTATCTATAGCCAAATTATACTTTTTGTTCATATACAAAGCTCTTTGGATCCAGTTCTCTGCTCATTTTGATTATTGAACTAATCCTCCTCTATCATTTCAGCATTCAGACTAAGAACTGCTTTTAAAAACTATTTTTTCTGGAACTTAAATTGTTTGTTGAGGTTATGAATCAACGAATGAATAGGAGATAATTGTATAATGCTGTTTTCAGAGTCAAGAATAAATAGAAATACATATAAAACCTTTTTATCTCTGGAAAAATGTAAGATAATAAATTGTATATAAATTGCCTAATTGGTATTTAAATACTATAGTAAATTTATCATAATCATATCAGAATAATTATGGAGAGTCTCAGTCATCCAGGTCATAGTTGTCCCATAGATGCTTTTTTCATAAGGCAACTGGACTTTCTTGTTTTTCTTTGAAGACATTTTGCTTCTCATCCAAGAAGCTGCTTCAGCTCTGACTGGATAGTGGGCAATGGAAGAACTATCTGCAAGGAGTATAAATCCTTCCATTCCCCACCATCCAGTCAGAGCTGAAGAAGCTTCTTGGATGAGAAGCGAAACATCTTCAAAGAAAAACAAGAAAGTCCACTTTCTTCATGAAAAAAGCAACTTTGGGACATATCTGAATAGTATTGTCTAAACTGTCTAAAATAAAGCATTCTTACAAGTGATGTCAGTGCTTTTAACACTGCTAACAGAAGCCTAAAGTAATTTATCACTGCTTGCCCAGTAAAATAAGAAAAAAAGATTGTTTCAGAGAATGGAGAGAATTGGTGATTGAAGCAAATTCAGCTATTTTCCAGTTGAGAGAAATTCACCTCAATGTAAAAAGGCTTTCAACATTTGTGACTGATTCCTAAATTACCAGTTTTACCATCCACCTTTATTTATTAGTTAGCACTAGAAACAGACCTCTTTGCAAAGTTACTAAAATGCTATTTCACTGGGATACCCTACAACACTAGGATATCTACTAGAAAGAAAGATTTACATAAAAATGTCCTGTTAATGCCAACTAAATTTGGAGAAAGGGTGGTTAAACAAACTCAAAAGAAAACAATGTAAATAAAATGGAAAAAGAACAGTACTTCTACTTTCTCCATGTTTCCAGTGTTGTTATTAGTTAGGGCCAAGGGCAGTGGTGGGATTCAGCCAGTTCACACCACTTTGGCAGAACCAGTAGCTAATTTTTTGTTGCCCAGGCCCAGAATGGACTTCCAGAAGCGGCATCCACACAGAGAACCGATTGTTCACATATTTGAATCCCACCACTGACCAAGGTGTTATAAACTTCTCTTTGAAAAGAGATAGTATCACTTGCTTTGAAAGAGGCATTATTAATGTGCTTTTCTTGAAGACATTGAGCCTGGAACCAGAAGCATAGAGCTAGTTTGGTGCTGGCTTAGAAACTAGGAGACTGTAAGTTCTAGTCCCCTCTTACATCCCAAAAGCAGGCTGGGACTTTAGACCAGTGACTATCTCTCAGTTCAATCCACTCACATGATTGTTGTTGTTGTGAGGAAAAATCGGACAACAAAGGAGGATTATGTATATTCACTGCCTTGATTTACCTATAAAGTAATAAAGGCAGGATAAACATCTAGTAAATAAAATAAACTACGAGCTAGTTGCTAAAACTATTTTAGGCCAAAACAGTGGAGTGCAGGGTGCTCACCAACTCAAGTCATCTCTTGAGCTCCTGAAGGAAAGACACTACATAAATCTAGCAAATAAATAAAATTGGCTACTTGTTCATTTTAGAATTTGTATAGGCCTGTTGGAAAATGTTGCACAGGATTAAACAGAGTATCTTCTGATGAACTATAATTAAGTAACAATGCATGGACTGGCCCAATATATTGCATTATATTTATTAGTGTGATTGAAAAGAATTTAAAATTATGAGGTGCTCTCAGTTATATCATATCTTATTCTGAGACAGTGGATTCTGTGTAAGCCAAAAGATAGATAATTCCACTAATATATCACTAAATATTAGTAGAAAGTGATGTTTTACTTCCTTCAAGGTTAAATAACCTGCACAGGGCCTAGTGGGAAGATGGTAGTAACATGTAAGCCTACCACAACTTCTTTCAGTCACACTATCACTTCAAATAGAAGAGAATATATATATACCTCAATGTTGAACTGTGGAGTCCTTGGTGCTTTCTGAGTTTTGTTATTTGCTTGCAGACATTTCATTTCCCAGATAGGTAACATCATCAATGCTAGTGAGTGTGGGGCTTGCTCCTCATTTATAGACAGTAGCTTGGCCTGCCAGTGTTGGCAGAGGTAATTAGAGATTAGAGTATTGTTTTCTGATAATTTGCCTGGTATTAATCCTTGCTTATTTGAGTGTTGGATGATAGAGTGTTCTAATCTTTTTGTTACCTTCTTAGGTTTTTTATCTTTTGTATATTCAAAAATAGCTCTATTACTATTATCCTTCTCATCTTTCTATTATACTACTCCTATATAACTTTGTTGGTTGTACCTTATGAATTATGATTGCATCTTATGATTTATCACTTTGTTGCTTGTATGTACACTGAGAGCTTATGCACTGGAGACAAATTCCTTGTGTCTAATAACACTTGGCCAAATTCTATTCTGTTCTGTTCTGTATAAATATTGTTTATCTCTATCTCATGCAGGTAAACCACTTTTACTACAATTATAACTAATTTCTGTGGAATTAGTTTCAATCCTCTATATATGAAAAGACCCAAGATAAGCATATATTATAATCCCAGTTTAAAAATAGAGATTACATCAGGTTTGGGAAGGCAGTGAATAACCCATTCCTCTCATAATGTAATTTCTTTGGGTCAACTTAGTGCTGCAGAAATTGGATTTAAAACTTTTGTCAAATGGACAAATGAGTTTGATTTAGCTCTGGGCTACATATTCAGTTTAAGCACATGTTTATTTTACTTGGTTTAGACACAAATGTTACTCTACCTCCATAGTAGAGAGATATTCTGGAGAAATTATGTTTATTTCTTAAGCCATTCTTTCTGGGGAAACTGAAGAAATTAATATTAGCTATTCATTTTATAACAAGCTTATCGAAAGAAGTAGAAAATCAATGCACAACATGAAATTAGTTTCCTATGACTTGAAAATGAGCTTAATACAGTTTCTTTCATATATCCTGGACACTTCAGAGGTTATTTAATAGGGTTGGTGGTAATCACTCTGCTGTTAGAAATGTTATTCTGAAATTGGAATAGTAACCTATGTGATTTGGTCATTTCCTACTATTGTTGCATTGAGGGCTAAGATTAGTTGGATTATTGGTTTTTGATTCTGGATCAACTGCTTTGCATTAAGACTGCATATCTTCTTGGCTATAACCACAGTATATACAATTTATCAACATAATCTACAATTGCAAATTTTCAGGCCGAGGATTGGATAAAACCATTATTATAGAAATCTGAAAATATAGCTTTGTACCTAGTTGGCAGCATTGATGTTAAGATCTGAATTTCTTTCTTTTTTTTTAAAGGGAGAAATGAATGACTTTCAAACAATGTGATTGGTGACTGAAGTTCTGTTTATAACAATTTCCTAGGTCATCTCCTCCTTTTTCCTTTCTTTTTTCTTTTTCCTCAATAGCTAAGCTTATTCATTTTACGGCTTGTTAATCATTTAATGTTGTTCTACGCATTTCTACTCTCATTACTTTTCATGATAAATCTACTATTACACTAATAAAATTTAAATATAGTTATATCCCGTACTTTGATCCTACCTGTTCATCTTTTGATACCTTACTGGTCACTCGAGTGCAATAATTAAGATATAAGGTAAGTTTCAACAGAAGAGGCTGACATTCAGTTCTCTCTTCTAATGACACTGTCTGTGATGGACTGGAAGAAAACACTTAGATATGGCAACCAAACAAAATCATAAGTCATCATCTTTAGAAGTAATTAAGGGTAAGTGGAGAAATTCTGCTACTACATTTCCATTCCTCACCAGCATCCATTTTATGCTTAAAGTTAGAAGTTAAAAGTTAAAAATATCCCACATTTATCTATAAAAAGACATAAATATATGAAGTAATTTCTTATGAGATATTTCATGGGTTGAGAGGAATAGAACCAATAATTACTAAGTATATAGTTCCTTTTGCTTCTGGGGAATAGCAAAAATAAAAAAATCTTTTACGCACATTTATATCTGGTTCTTTTCCCAGATTTTTAAAAATGATGTTATTTTAATGACGTTTTCAAAAATTAGTAACAATTCCAGATGTTATGATGGAGAAAACAGAAGTCAGCATGGATGTTTCCCCGCCCCACACACACACACACACACCTTCAACTACTTCACAAATAACAACATCAAATCATGGATACTGAAGCAAAACTTTTGTGGCCAAACAACATGTGCATAATTGTAGAATTGCGTAATTGTAACTATGGAATTCAAGGATATCTTGTGCTAGCAAGTAAAAGGAGAATAGGCAAAACAAGCTGTATTGCTGGAGCATTACATTCAATGATATTGCAAGTAGTATTAGTGTTATCTAAAAATAGACAGCTGTTGCGTTGATCTTTCACAAGACTTCTCATTTGCTGAGAAGAAAGCTAGAAATTGGTTTTAATAGAAGATCTTAAAGGGAAATATCTAACATTCAAATCATTTTCTCCTATCATTGATATCCTTAGCATTTATACATATAGTAAAGTTGGAAATTGTAGCCAAATACTGTCAAGAGGCTGTACTGGTTACAAATTGAGTCAGCAGGTGTGGGCTTTTGCTTTGCTAATCAGATAATCCTTTAATTCTAGCATGTAAAGGTATCCAATACTAAAAAATATATGTAGCTCCGGGTTGGAACCGTTGAGTTCTTGGTGTTCTCAAAGCTTGGTTATTTTCCAGCCAAGCTTAGAGAATATCAAGAACCCAATACGTAAAGGTATGTGCATGGAATTTCCACTCAGATGTTACATACTGGATACCAACAGTTTCACCTCACTGGCCATTACTTAAATAGAGATATGTCTCCAGAAGCAGGATATAATTCCATTCAAGCATTCCCCATACATGTATCTTGAAGAGAATCCAGGCAAGATCCCAGCATGATACCATTAGCCAGACTTTCTACTAACCACTCACAAGGCAGGCAGCTACATAAGGAAAGCTTTGAGACTTCTATGTTAAATGTTACTTACTGCTTACTTACTGCTATATAAGACTGTAGATAGATCAGCAGAAGAGTTCTATTGCTTCATTCTCCATTAAAAAGATGTGCATGGGCATATTCCCTTCCCTTCTCTCCCCCCCCCCCCCAAAAAAAAGATTGTTCTGATATTTCTGGTTTTTAAAATGGAATGTTTCTCCTATTTTATTTTTAAAAAAAACTTTCCAGCTATCAAGATTGCCTGTTTAATGCAGATGGTAAATCAGGACAGGTGTGTGGTGTTCAACTTTTCTGTTTCATTAGAAAACGTGGAATTACAGAGATCCCAAGTGAAACTTCTTACAATTATTCTGAAATTAGCTGATTTTTCATTATGCAGTTGAAAGAAACTTTGTTCAAAGATAAATTATCTTCCCTGTATCATTCCAATTTTAGTGTATATGCTGCCGAAGCGAGCGCTTCAAAGATAAATTATCAATATTACGAGCTGTGATGATTTCAGGTAGGTGTTAGTTTATTTGCATGCCAGCAACAAGTACTAACTTCTAGAGAAAGAATTGTGTGAATTGTTCCATATTCAGCAGAACCAGATTCAAGATTCAGAGAAAGTGAATCATCAATCAGAATACAGTGATTAGATCCCTTAAGTTATCAGGATTTCTGTTAATTCTCTCTCTTTCAGCCAGATATACAAATGAGTTCATCAGTAGACTGTCTCCTATCCTGAACACTAAAATCAATTAGCAGATTTTTAAATGATAGTCATGATGCAGCATTAGGATAAGATAGACCAGCTGGCTTTCTTGATGTCACAATTCATACTTTACCAACATAACAGAAAATTTCCCTTGATAGTAATGCTGGTAGTTAATTCAAACCTCAGTCAATATTTCATTCATTTAGTCACGGCAATTCTGGGATATATTTCAAGAAATTTCTACTTTTTGTCAGCTCCTAGTAGGTGATTCAGAAAAACAGAGATTCATGACCAACTTAAAGGGAGGCGATCAAACAAACAAACAAACAAACCTGATTAACCTAACACAGGCAGAGGGGAGCAATGGAAAACATGCTCTGGGCTATGCTTCTTCCTTTGATGGGCAGCTATGATACTACAAAGTTTAATAACCTCTCTGATGCAAAAATTAACATTTAATTATTGAGTGTTACATTTATTTCTTTTTCAAACCTAATTCTAACAAATCCATTAGTTTTAATTTTTAAGGGAGAATCTGACATAAATTCATTTTTAATTTGAGGGATCAGAGTGCTACACAACTTGAAATCTGCTGCTCCAAATTGTCCTCAAAAATACTTCATCTATAACTTCCTTAAGCATCTATACATCTGAACTATTTATGTGCTCAACAGAATGTCCGCAAATGGAACTTTAACCCTTGTCATGTTTGTTCAATATATAGTTATATATGTATCCTGCATAAGTTTATGTGCTGGAACTGAAAAGCACTAAACAGTGTTGTTCAAACATTGAACAGCACCTTGAACAATCCTCTCTCAAACTATTCACACAAGTGTTTGTTGTTTGCTTTTAGCGTTATACGTACATCACAGGAAAGAAATAGCAAGAAGCACAATTAGAGGTAAGATACAAGTTGCGTATTTCCATATTATCACTGGATATAGACACTGGATAAACTACTGTCTATTTTTGCTGCACTGAGTTCCCATGATCCTGAGAGAGGCTATCTCATGCACTTGTTGGGCAGAACCTCTGTCCTTATCAGCCTCACTTACCTTAGCATAGCAAAAGGAGATGAGCAGCAGAGGTAGCAAATAGCCAAAGATGAAGGTACACAAGACATACACTTTCTTGTGCTGGAGATTGGGCCACACTTCCCAACAAAAAGTCTGGTTGAGGAATTTTTCATGGACAATGTGCTGATGGTGAGCCACAGGGGAAGCCATGGCAATAGAGAGAAGCCAGATGACCCCTACCCCCAAGAGCGCATTACGGGACACCCGCACGGATGAGGAGCGCCGGGAATGCACGATGGCCACATAGCGGTCCACAGACATAGCTGACAGGGTAAATATGCTGACCAGCATGGAGACAGTGAAGAAGTAGTGGATGAACTTGCAGATGAAGGTGCCCAGAGACCAGTTGGGCAACATGTACACGGTAGACTGGAAAGGAATGCAGAAGAGTAAGTAAGTCAAGTCAGCGATGCTCAAGTTGAGCACAAAAATGTTGGTGGTGCTGCGGGGTTTGCCCGGCTTGCTCCTGGCCAGCACCGTGATGACCAAAGAATTGCCCATCACTCCCAGGGTGAAAATGAGGCCGAAGGCAATCAAGGTGATAAAATTCTCGACGCCAATTTCAGAGAGGAAGCCGGCTTTCTCCTTCTCTGAGGACTGAGGGAGGGAGGACCGGGAGGCATTGAAGTCCAACCAGGGGGGCGAGCCCCAGCTCTGATTCCTGTGGCTGAAAGCGGCGGGGGCTTCTGCTGCCATGCTCCGCGCCGTCTGGGAAAGCAAACTCGGAAGGCGACGGGTCCCGCGTGGCTCCCACGAAAATCCTCTCGGAAAGATGCCCCGGCGAAGCTCTCCGCTCTCCCTCGCTAAACTCAGCGGGGAGAATCCAGAGGCTGAGCCCTCTTTCCTCGCCTCGCCCCCGCTCCGGGTCCCCCCCGCGCCTACTAGCAGCTCAGAGGAGGGAAGGGGAGACACGAGCCGGCGCTGCTTCTTGCTTGTCAAAGAAGCTCCACGCGCGCCCAAAGCTGTTGCTTTCCCACGACCGCGCTGTCCTTCGTTTCAGTCCGTCCCTGCCCTGCTGCTCCTTAGCAGTGGGGAACTTCCCACAGTTGAGCCTGAGCTGAGCGTGGAAAGACTTCTGTTTTTTTTTTTTTCTGGGACCCACTGCCAGCCCTTGGACGCCACCCGGGTCAGACTCCTGAGGTTCACAAAGCCCGACCGCTTTGGCTGCCTCCCTTTCCCCGCCTTCCTGGCCCCAGCAGCTGAACGCGGAGCTTAGCCGGGCACTCAGGCAGCGACTGTCCAGCAGCAGCCGGCGTGTGTTGGCTGGCGCCCTCGCTGCTTTTTCCTCCTCATTTCTCCCAATATCACGCTCCTCCCTCAGCTTGCTTGACGTAGGGTGAACTCTGGCAGCCAAATCAGGGGCCAGGTCGGCTTCCCACGTTTCCTGCACCCACGTTCAGTGAATAAAACCCGGGTCTCTACTATCTCCCCCCCACCCCGTCTCTCCAAGGAAACGCTGCCCTTTCCCCTGCCTGGAATCAGCCCATGCAAGAATCCGGTGGGATTGATGGGAAAAGATCTATCATGTTCCTTTTATGATGTTCTTTTCCTTTCCTCTTCATTTTGGCCGAGGCCACCTCAACCTAGCCAGGCATATAGTAAATTATACTCAGGATAATGTAACTCGGTCTGGATTTTTGTTATTTCCAATATGTGTTTCTTTTCAAGAAGCCCAGAGCTGCATGTAAGCTTTCCCTCCCATCATATGCTGGGTGTAACCCAGTAAGGTAGGTTGGGTAGAGAGAGACAGAGACAGAACAAGGCAAGCTAAGAAGCATGAAAGCATCCTGGTTTTTTTAATTCAGATTTGTAACTCTCTCTTTTCACCAAGGAGACAAGAAAATAGCCCCAGTTCAGAAAATGCAACCAAAGGTCAGTTGTTAGCACAAAACTAAGGGTTTTATTTTTGCTGACAAGTTGAAATATATCATTTTAGCATACAGAAACAAAACACATAAAGTTTTGCCGCATAATGGTATCATCTTTTTCATTTCTGCTTGGTTGCAATGTCAAAACAACAAAACCAAATAAAACAAAACTCTCTCTGTGGTTGATCTCACAACAACACTGGTAGAAAAAAAGTTTGCTGTTCTGATACCTTGTTATTGCTATTCTATTAATCTGCTTTTATAGGATCAATTGTATACTGCATTTTCCTTTCAATCCATGCTCTGTATTGTGACCTATCTTAACTTGTAAATCTAAGAATCCTTTCATTAAAAGTAAATGCATTCTTAGAAGATTCTCTTAAAGCAACTTCATTCGGTTATTTAATGAATGAACAAACAAGAAATGTGAACACAAGGGGAAAAAAAATACCTTCATCTTTTGCACCCATGTTTTCCTGAAGCAAACTTTATCTTGTTTATTTTTATTAAGTTATTTAGTTCTTTGTAGTGACTGTCCTTCTCCCCTCAGAACACAGTGCCCTTGGATTTGTTTTCTCTCTTAAAAATGTCACCAAAGTTCCATTTTGTGTTCTCAATAGCCAGCACAAGACAATCTGTATCCATTAGCACTCTACACATTACTGTCATTTTGCAACTGTTTGTTAAGTACTAGAAAAAAACCTATGTCTTTGATATATCAAAGACTATATCAGTATCAATATCAAAGACTAAAATAAGTCAGTACAATTCATTTCACAATTCTTGCCTGCTGCCCAATAGCATGATTTAGTTTGTACAATAATATGGGATATAGCATGAAAGTCTAAAATGAATTCAGCCCTAAGACTCTACACAATAAATAATAAATAACTAGAAAATATAGACTTGATGTATTTTTATTTGAAATTTTTATTCTTGTTATCTATTCTTCCCCAAAATCAGGGTATACTCTTCAATTGTGAGTGGCATGTGAATTAAGTAAATTTATGTGTGTGCATGTATCCATCTATTAATCTATGTATGGAAATTATCAATAAAAATATTCCTTTGTATGTGGGATTGTATGACTGCTAATCTATTCCAATGTTCTTAGCATATTTTTTAAAAAATGTGTTAAGTTCTGTGTCTTTTGGACTTCTGATAAATAGATAAAAGTACTTTATCTTTTTATTTTCTTTCTTCAATTATATTTAAAAACCAGGTCCTCAGCAGTAGTACTATGAATTCCCAAGTACTATAGTTAGGATGTCTACATTTTCAAGGGAAGACTCATTTGTAAGGCAATTCATCAGGAGCATTTTAAAGTAGTAATTGATCACATCATCCTTACAAGAAGCAGTAGATGGAAACTAACCAGAGAAAGGATCAACCTAGAAATAAGGAGAAGTTTCCTGACAGAACAATTAATCAGTGGAACAGCTTCAGGAGTTGTGAATGCTCAACACTGGAAGTTTTTAAGAAGAGATTGGACAACCACTTATCTGAAATGGTATAGGGCAGGGGTAGGCAACCTCGGCTCTTTTATGACTCATGGACTTCAACTCCCAGAATTCTGGGAGTTGAAGTGCATGAGTCATAAAAGAGCCGAGGTTGCCTACCCCTGGTATAGGGTCTCCTGCTTGAGTAGAGGATTGGACTAGAAGATCTCCAAGGTCCCTCCCAGCTCTGTTATTCTGTCTGGTAATGAAGAAAAGCTTTCTAACTTCATCGTAAAAGGCAGAATCATTGGAAGTTGGACAGCATACAAATTCAATAATCAATATTTTATAAGACTTCTTTGGGGGAAATCTTTAAAAAGGAAATAGAGACAAATAGAAAAAGGATCCATTTCTTGGGGGATCTTCCTCATATGACAATCCCCATAGATCCATGGTACTGTTTGTTTCTTCCCAAGCTCAAATCATCCAATAAGTTTTAAAGTTTCTGTTGCTGCCAACTACTTTACACATTGCAGCACATCAAAAACAAGCACTGTCCAACTAATTAAAAGCCAACCTGCAACTGCACATTAATGAATTTGCATCTATACCTAAATCACCAAGAGTGATTATTTCTAGTGCAATATTTGGAAGGACAGTTAGTCAGGAGCACAAGTAACCTCCAAACACCACATATATTGTAAATAAAGCTATTCTGCCTTCCCATCTTCTGGTGATATTCAGTCACACCATCTAGAAAAGAAAATGAGTGATATACGGATACTATTCTAATCCAATTAAGTTTGTCAGTCAAGTATTCTTCAGCACATGCACAGAGCCAGAAATGTGATTGCTTTTAAAAGCCAATAATAACAACCAAAGCAAAAAGCATTTGTAAAAGCTGGGAAGGTCAGTGTGATTCTTATTTTTTTTAGTTATCTGAATATTTAGTTATCTGAAAATAGAAATAGATCCCATTTCTATTTATTTTAGACTTTCCCTTTTTAAAATGATTGATTGTAGATTTTATTTTTTTAAAATTATGATTTCTTGTCAATTCTTTGAAGAATGCTCAGCTGTGGATAATAATCTAAGAATGTATTTGCTTTTATTATTTTCCTTAAGTTTTTTTTTTAAAAAAAAATCTTAATTTGTGGTTTTGTCTATCCTTTGTTAATTTAAGAAAACTCTGGGCCTTTTGTTGCCTTTTTAATTTAAAATGGCTTTAACACCTACCTTTGCACTAATGAAATTGTATCTAATTTGTGCTAATGATGTTACATCTAATTGTCTAGTTTGCCTTCTGAACAATATATTGTCAATTTTACAGACAAATGTAAGCCTGACAGTTTCCTTTTTAAGGTGTGAATCGAATTACTTGCCTCAGTTTCCTTCTTCTGCAGTAAGGGTCTCTTAGACTCAGTAGCTATATTAGAAAAAGAAAGAAGGTCCAAAGAACCATGTCATTCATTCACCAACCAAGGCTTTTCTACGCAATCAGTCATTCCTGTGTATTCAGAGGATTACTTTACATGGGTTGAATTTTTTTATTCTTATCCAATCCTTAAAAACATTAATATTGCAGGCATTTTAAGACTGAGTTCTACTTCAAACTCTGGACAAACTGTGCTTCTGACAGTTCAAGTACCCAACTTTGTCCAAGGAATGGTATACCTAACAGCTGGATTAAGTTGGGTTGGCTATCATGGTTATAAGGCCATAGATTTTTTTCCTTCCAATGCAAAAGCCAGTATAACAATAGTCAACTTGTTGCTGTCATAATGCAAGGTTTATTTGGTTTTGGGATCTTACAAAAGAGGACGATAATGAGATTCACTTGGCTTCATCTATATTGATATTGATTCCCTTGAGTCTAGAGAATCACTCAAAGTAACCCACAGAGTGATTGCACATCAACTGCCACTGTCTGCAAGTTCTGTAATATATATTCTTTACGAAAAAGACTTAAGCAATTATTTATCTGCTTAATTACTACAATTGTGCTGAACTTTAATTGGTTACTTTGATGAAATGTAAATGGAATGCCTCTGGGAAACAAAACCATTAGGTGACACACACACACAATTTCTGAACAATTGACTAGCTGCATCTCATCTCTTTACTTCAACTGAGACAATAGTTCATCACATACTCATACTTCAGGAAGAAGCAAGCAAGCCAATTCTCAACATTGACTAAGGTTTACATATGACAATTTTTTTTACACAGGATTGTGGATCTGGATGATTCATGTATCATACCTGTGCATTAGTACACACTATTCCTTATTTAGAGCGAATTTTCTGCTACCAGGAGGATCCTTTCCTACTTTAGGTTTCTCAAAGATTTAAATAATTTCTTTGAATAGCTTGTTATCAATGAAGCATGGATCAACTACATCAAATCAGCAAGTATAGTATTTGAGTTTCAAAATCTAAAAATCGAAACCGTTCAGTTTGCTTCTCATTTCTGTCCTTCAGTTCTTCTCTCCTGAAACCATGATTCTATATATACATTTAGCCTGTAGTTGTCTCACTGAACTTCAGCCTGACAGAATTCAGAAAATTTGCCATTATTTCATGACATTTTAGCTAGTCCTAATAAAAAGAGTAATCTGTGGTGAATAAATTGACATCTGAACATGAATAGAGCTATAGTATGCATGTACCACTTCTACAAAAGCTGATATAATGGGTTTGTGTTTTTTTTAATGATAGGGAAATAATCATTACAAAACCTTTAAAATTTGCTATTATTTTTGTTTCACACAATATTCATGCAAATGATGATGCTGCATTTGCACTAGATTTTTCAAGAAAAGGTGTCTCATTTCAAAATTCATAAAGGGTTGAAATACGACAAGCATTATATACTGCTGTGAGGCTTTACAAAAAAGATGCACAAGCTGATAAAAGGATTCATTCAAAGTGAAAATGTATATTATGTTAATAAGATAGCAGGAAGGCTAAAGAGCCATCATTTTAGAATAAAAAGTACATTTTGAATATCCTTAAAAGTCAGAGACTTAAAAAGACACTGTTAAACGTAGTCATTATCAGCAATTTTTCTTAAATTTGGTCGCCATCAATCTTTGTTTAAATAGAAATGCATAGATGGAGCAAGCAAAGTTTTAACAAAAATGACATTTGGTGATGTTTTTTAAAGAAGGGATGCTTATAAAAAAATTTAAACGGACATATATTTAATTGAGTAAAATAATTGCTCATAATAATATTTATAAAACTGATGAGATGTTAAGTATTCAATTTTAATTGAATTAATTGAATATTAATGAAAGTACATTGTTACAGTCCTCACAATTCATATTACTATTCATCCTTTTTTTCATATAAGATGTTCTTTTCATTTTATTTTTCACTATCAAATGCTTTAAAGTTTAACTCAGATAATTTGATCTTCAGTGGTTGTTCATCTGATTATCAATACTTACTTCAAAATAAGCTCCACAGGCACCATTGTAATTTACATTCATGAAAGTATGCATGGAATGCAATTTTAATAATGTCCCTTGTATTTCTAACCTCTTTTATATTATAATAGCATCTTTTCTAGCTGGAAATACTGATATGTCTCTGCTGTATGGTATGGCAGAACTGCAGTTCTATTGACATTTTTCATATCAAAACACAGCAACATTTCAAGTTGGACATTTATTTTCATAACTAAACAATAACTTCTCACTCAATCTTTCTATTTTTCTCTTACCCAGAAATGTAGATTACTGGAGTTATTTCTCATCTATATGCAATGTATTTGCTTTTCAATAACATGTGCTACACAGCTGTGTTAATAAAGGGTTGTTTTAGTTGGCAAGGTTTTTTTTGCAGGAGATACTACTATATATTTTTTATTTTATTATGTGTAATCCATAATCTGTTTGGATTGGGGCATAAATTTGATGAATGAATAAATGAAAATATGCTAATTATGGAGTTTTTGAAAGAAAGGGAATACACTGAAGGCTTCGGTTGGGGGAGGGGTGTTTCATGTGCACGGTACTCAACATGCTATTGCTATTGATTTAGACCTTTAACATCAACATTGCTAAGACCTGATACTAAAATTTGAATAGTGCATATACAGGTAGAAAATCTGGTACAATCTTTCAAAAAGCTGAAAGCATACCCTGAATGAAGTTATTAGTTAAGGGGAAGCGAGTTTGGCAAACTTTAGCTATTTTTAAAAAATCTTTCCAAAATGCTGGAATAGGGACATTGATTAACAAAACTAAGAAAAATTGTCTAATATATTAGATTTTATAAGAGCCATGATGGTGCAGAGGTGAGAATGCAGTACTGCAGGCTGACTCTGCCCACTGCCAGGAGTTCAGTCCTGATCAGCTTGAGGTTGATTCAACTTTCCATCCTTCCGAGGTCAGTAAAATGAGGGCTCAGATTGCTGGGGGCAATATGCTGATGTTGTAAACTGCTCCGAGAGAACTGTAAAGCACTATGGAGTGGTATATATGTTTAAGTGCTATTGCTATTTTTCATTTAGTGCAATTTACCTGTCTTATAAGTAGGCTGCATTATTTAATACTGCTAACTTAAGATACAAGTAATCAATAACAATAATGCTTTCTCCATTTTTCCATTAGTCCTAGTGACCAAGTTCATTAGCTAACATCTAAAAGCTAGCTAGTTACCTACTGCTAGTAATAATATTGTAGCTGTGTTGCACAGTTCAGTTTAATAGACAGAATAGCACATTTTCAGCTACATAAATAGATTAGTTATAAATTTTAATTTGTCAAGTGATTGATTCTGTACAAAATAAATTTCATTATTTTCAGCTAAGAGCAAAACTTACTTTTAAACATAAAATGTACTTTTAGAGTCAAACTGAATATTAACTTTTCTTTCTTAGTTTGTAAACATTTAAATTGCAGCCCGAATAATGCAAATTGGGGGCAAGAAGATACCAAGCAAGACAATGTCCTGATTAAAACCTTCCATTCCCAACTCTATCCTTATTAGTCCTGGAGCACTGTTTAAAATGTCCTAGTTTTATTAATTTAATGATTCATTAGTTGCGCTCATGAAACTAATATGTGATTTAGCACTTCAGCTTTCCCAATGCTGTACTGGATTTTACTCATAATATTTCAACATTTGCAATGTAGGTAAGACACTGACCAGAAGGATATGTATGTATGTATGTTTGCATGTATGTATGTATGTATAGTTCATACATATATCTGTGTTTGAATGTGTATGTATATACTGGTATGTATACACATACACATGCACATACATATATACACACACACAGTTATAGATTTTCTCAAAGGTTTGCATGTTCTCCTACATTAATAGGAGTTGAACCAAAACCAGTACTATATACTATATTTTGTGTCTGATATATTCATTAAATATTGAAGAGTTTGGGAAAATTTAGATAGGATGACAAACCATAACCATAAACAAACATATAGATATGCTCTCTAGACAACTGGATGAAACATTAAATTTTTGTAAATAACAAAATCACATAAAATACATATTTATGTTTTTGTTTCTTCAAAATTTTGAGTATGTTATTCTTATTTGCCATAAAGGATAGTATATTTTCTTCTTCAGTTTATCCCATGAGCCTTAATACTCAATTCAAAAATTGAATATTAAGCTAAATCAGCATGTCTTAAATAACTTAATTCAAAAAATATAGGGAACACATCCCCCAAGATATTTTTATTACTGTACGGTATGTACTCATATTTGTGTGTGTACCATTTTTAGTAAGCAACATTATGCTAAATAAAGAAAATGTGTAAGAAATATAAGCAAAATTAAGGCATAATTTTTGAACAAGAAAAGAGGAGGAGGAACAAAAAGGAAAAATACTGCAAATAGTTTACATCAAATCTTTCAATATATCTCTCAAAACTAGAGGTGATTGTCAGAGACAGAGAGGATACGGGAATCACAAAGCTTTAATAATTTTGACAAAAGCCTTCAATATTCCTTTGCACCATACTTTTTCATTTTTGCTTCTACATGTCCATACACCATTTTAGATTTTTTTCTTCTTCTTTAAACTTCTTACTTCCCTCTATTTTAGGTTCTAATCATGTCTATACAGCCATGACTTTCTCAATATTCTTCTTTCACTCAGTCTATTTATTATTCCTTCACAGTTCGGTTTACATTTTTATCAATGTGTATTTTCTCTCTGTGTCCATATCACCTCAATTACATTGTTGATACTGGTCACTCACTTTCACATTCAGTCTATGTTTATTCAACATCCATTCATGCTTGATTCTGTCTCTTCTAGTTTTAAAGTATAGATGTCCAAAGTACTCCATTCTTACTACATTTGGTGTAATTTTATTTCTTATATCATACCCAGTTCTCATTTTCATATAACAATGTCTGCAAGAGCAAGCTGTTATGCACAGTCATTTTTGCTTCTTTAGGCAAACAATATTTTATTACACCAGACTACATAAGGCTAATTACACTTGAAATCCTGATTTTTTTTCTCATTCTCTCACCTCTTGTATCCTTTCAGTTGGTGTTCTGCTAAATAGCCTCCCCAGCAAACTTAATAAACTAAATCTTCTCTGATGTTTCTGTTTATTCTTTCTACATTTCCCTTTCTACAGGGGAACCATCAGATATTTTTCAGTTTTCCAACATACCTTAAACCAGTCAAATGTACAGTATGTTCCATAAACCAATATTTTAATATTTATTGAATTATAACATCTATATCTGTAGCCTTCTTTTTTCTTCAACACTCACAACATTTCTGACTTTGCTATTTAACCCTTTGTCTTGGATATTAGCATTTATAGTATTGATTTCAATCCATTCTCTGACAAATCACTCCAGCATTCTTTCACTTCAGTTTCATAGACACACAACACAAATGTTCCTTCCCCCTCCCCCTTTTATTTTATTTGCTGATTCGTAGTCATCACGCAATGATAAATTTATGCAAAGTATAGATGCTTGGGTCATCATGCACAATGCCTATTATGTCTTTGGACAATCTATGCTTTTATAAAGTACTTTTTAGTAAGAGAGATAACGATAGAGACTAGGTTACCAGCTTTAGTTTCACCTTTGATATACGAAGGATTCTCTGCTAATGGTAAAGCAACTACTAATTGGTTTTGGTACATTAAAGTTAAATTTCTCTTCTGCAGGTAAGGACATATCAGATAAATTTGATAAAAGGCCATCCTTGCCACTGAGTCTGTCTAGCAGGCCAGCAAGAGGATTCCAGTCTTCAAACATGGTTGTTAAGGAATATGTCTTAGAAAATGAATAAATCATGATGTCCATTCCTTGTATCTGTAACTTTTTTGTACCTGTATGTTTTTGTTCACATTTAGCTGCTTAATGAGCAGTGTCGATGACTGAGGAACTCAAGTCTTCAGCTTCTTGAAATAAAGCCAATATCTCTGAATGTATTTCAATTGGTAATGCGGTAGTAATTTTCATCATTTGCTACATTATATTGGGGAAGGCAATCGCCAAAATTACACTAAAATTGGAGATACTGTGAATAATTTGAACCACTTGTCATCTGTTATTTCTGTAAACGTAATTAGCTCTATGGAATAAAATTAGTCATAGAAAGAAAGTCCTTCTGTGGTGAAAATACTTGAAGATTTCATCACAAAATACAACTCATGAAAGTCATTAAAAATAATGGAAGCAACCTAGGTGTACATACTTATGTAGCAGTTCTTAAGGTGTTCTCTTTTAATAATTAACAATAAGTGAGGCTACAGATCAAGCAGATTATCAAATTTAGCAAAGTGTAATCATTACTGCCCATTGGATTTGGATTAATCTAATACTTTCCCAGCCACAGATAATCAGGATAGAAGTAATGAGAGATTGGAAGTTCCCATCAATTTTGCTTGGAGGGTTTTGACATTATGATCCCAAGTTCTAAGAATACAGAGCAGTTATACAGTAAGTGATGTGAAGATGGCAGGATAAACACAGTGGTTATACTTACATACAGGGCTCTGCTGACAGAGACTCAATGTATGTGACAAGCATGCTTAATGCCCATTTTAATTCAGGCTGTGAGCTTCAGTTCTGTAAATCACTTCTATTCATTTGTGAAATAAATTTCTTATGCAATAAAATATTTTTATATAGAAGATCAAGGATCAGCTTTTTGTGACATTGTATGTACTAAATGTAGAACATTAACTATATTCTAAATTGTGACATACCAAAAGACAGTAATTGTCATGATTCCTTATAAGCATTTTATCCATTTAAACTTCCTTCAAGTCTCAAAATTCAGTCCCATATTAAAAAGGTCTAATATTTTCATCATGAGGTTTTGAAGTGTTATTCCCAATAAGAATCCAAAATATAAGAGTTAAGAAAGTCAAGTAATCACTTATTTTCTGATAATTAGATACTGATTTTTCCATTATGTAGGGCGGAATGATGTCATTAATTCAGCTGTCTTGTTAAAACATTTCTTTTTCGATTTCTGTTGAAACAGAAAATGTGCTGTTATACATGTTTCATAAATTTATAAGAGGATCTGAAATAAGGCTTTCCTAATTAAAACTAGATAATAATACAATCTTGAATGAACTGATTTACACATACAGTATTGTAAAAAAACCAACAACCCTGTAATCCTTGTTTAAGCCAGAGCTGGATCCCTAATAAAATATTTCACAACATTGTCATGTTAATGATTGTCTTTAAAATATTTTTATTCAAAAATGGCTATTTAAAAATATTCTGGGAGCTGACATATTTTGTCACTGGTTTTGATTATTTTAATTATTTTTTCTCATCTTAGATATGGGCCTATTTATTCCTGGAGAATATTTTTTTTCAGTGTAAATGATGGCATGTTCTGCATTGAAAAAAAGAGTATAGTATGATTTGAGTCTGTGAATTTACTTTGTAAATCTGAAAAATGAGAAACCACACTTCAGCAAGTATACCCAGACTCAAACTACATACATAAAACTACAAATTACAGGAATTGCAATAGTAGGTGCACCCTTTCAGCTGATTGCATTTATAGTTTAGTTTCAGATCTTATCCAGCTTCTGGAAATATCTGAGTACATGCCCAATTGACATGAAGGGATATTTAAATGAATTAAAGTGAACTGTTAAAAGGGTACCAAATTCTTGATACTTCAAGCAATGGGATTAGAGGCCCTTGAATAAAATACGCTCACCAAAACTGGAACAACTCTAATGTGTATCACTTAATAAAGATGATTAATATGTGTGCAAAGTTGAATAGATTGCATTAAATAGCAACCCTGTATACATTTAGCTAGTAAATCATGTTACACTTAACTAAGGTTATTGCAGAGTAAAACCACTAACAGTCACTAAAGTTTTCAGCTTCAGTGTAATATTTCACAAGAATATGGAAAGAAAATACCCATATTTAAGTTCCCGAATCTCAAAAATGCTTTATTTTATTTAATAAAATAAGTGTTATAGTTCAGATAACCATGCTCTACTTTTCAAATTAGCATTCAAGACACTAACAACAAAGGAACCAATAACAAGTTAAAAGACTCTAAAACTTCCAATTGTGTGTATTACTTCTCATTACATATGCATTAAATAATGGCAACTAAGAGACAAAGGATTGGTTTATGCTACTAGGCCACTTAATGACAAGATCTGAATAAAAGTATTAAGAGTTGTTATTACTTTGTAGACTGAGTGGATATATTTATCTGTGCATGGTTTGATTACAAGGAGATTGGAACTCAATGTTAATACTGCTGATACTTATTATATTTAGACTGTGCACAGGTGCAACAAAATCCAGAGACACTCTGAACAAATGGGCCTATCCAGTGGCTTCTACTCTTTGCAATTGTGGTGACCTGTAGACAACAACACATATGTACACTTGCTATTTGTGTCCTGATCAGTATATACCTGAGACCTCATGGCAGCGCAACAGAACACAATTAATGTTGCTATTTGCTGGTCAAGATCTGTTTAACTTTAATCTGTATTTTATATTTAAAATTTTATATCATATAGTATGCCTTATTTTAATTGTAATGTTTCTGACATGAATAAACAAACAAACCTATTATATTGCATTGTTACTGCAGTCATGATCTTCCAACTGCACCTGTTAAGTTGCAAAATGCTATATTGTCTTACTGCTTGAAGCAAAAACACTCTGCAGCAAATATTTAGTCTCTCGGTGAAGTAGAGGAATACTTGACTAGTTATCAATAAAGTTGCAATATAAGTTTATACATAAATAGAATTTCATTGTTTATTTATTATGGTTTTAACAACAAACCATTGTACATTTTAAATACTTCTGTGGGCAGAACTTATACCAGCTGTAATTGATATGGATGCAATCTAAACTTTGAACACTCAGTCTTGTACATTCATGAATTCTTATTCACCCTATGAAAGAAGACTGTTGGTTTATACATCTTTACCAAAAGGAAATATTCCATTTTGGGGAAGTAAGGAAGTCCTTTAAGAAAGCATATTCTATATATATTATACTATGAGAACAGCATTTTATTACTACCACTTTTAGTGTAACTTCTTTTTGCAGTTTTCAAAAGCTAAATATATTGCTTAGGTATTATTAATTCATTCAGTAAGTCAGTCTCCTTCTTGTCTGAGATACACTATTGCCAGAGCAAAATGTTTAACATTTTTGTTTAATAAACAAAATTAACAATGTTGAAATGAAACACACCAACTTAATATTATAAAACATCAGTATATACTACCAGGATAATTAGTAGTATACAAAAATATATTTGTTTTCACAAAGCTATTAAAGGCAGCTCTTACGTCAATTTTCAGTCAAGCACAGAGCATCATGACAGGCAGTTTTGCAGAATGATTAGGAGAAGTGAACAGAGCGAAACAGAAGCTTTCCATCTCAGTAAAAAAAAAAGGGGGGGGAGAAAAAATCAACATACAAAACAACTGCATGACTTCTTAAACATAGAAATACAGCCTCTTAGGCTTCTACTCTGAAAAGTAAGGAGCAGAGAAAGTTAAGTGCCTTAATCATATAGGACCTGTGCTGAGAATACAACACCTGAATCTTCATATTCTTCTTCAGCCATCCTATGCTGGCTTGTTTTATTCAGTACCAGAAACACTACCAATTTGTTGTAAAACATACCTGTTCTTTGGCTCCGTAGCAATCAGAAAAAACAACATCACCTTGTAGCAGAAAGATTCCAGAAAATTGGAGAAAAGTAAATGTCATTCCCATTTTCCAAAAGGGAAATGAGGACTACTCAAAAAAAAAATCCAGTCATATCATATGTATACTGAGCAAAATGTTCAAACTGATCATCAAGCAGCATATCTGTGAGCATATCATGTGAAGTTCTAATAGTGCTATACAAAGCCTTAGTAAGACCACACTTGGAATACTGCATCCAGTTCTGGTCACCATAATACAAAAAAGATGTTGATACTCTGGAAAGAGTGCAGAGAAGAGCAACAAGGATGATTAGGGGGCTGTAAAACATATGAATAAAAGTTACAGGAATTGGGTATGTCTAATCTAATGAAAAGAAGGACTAGGGGGGAACTTGATGGCACTGTTTGACCCCCTCATCTTTGTAGGAGCCCCTCAAATACTGTTCCAATATTTGAGGGGCTTGTACAAAGACGAGAGGGTCAAACTATTCTCCAAAATACCAATAATTAAGACAAGAAACAATGGTTGAAACTAATCAAGGAGAGAAGCAACTTACAACTAGGGAGAAATAGTTCATTCTAGACCGATTTTATGTTCTTTTACAAAAATGCTTGCTCAACTGAGCAAGTGAATATCATAGATATAATATATGTGGATCTCAGCAAAATCTTGGACAGAATGCCTCATGATATTCTCCTTTATAAAATAATGAATTATATCATACTACTGTTAAATAGACCAAGAGTTGAATGTTTTAATTGTTTATGTTACTGCCGAGATTTTTAAGTGAAAACAATTTACACATGCTTTAAATAAATACATATTGTCAGTGCTTTTTTTCTAAAAAAAAAAAAAAAATGGTGCCAGAACTCACACACGTCATACAACCGGCCTTGCCTACCCTACAAGGTTCCATCCAAAAAAGGTGCCGGAACTCCGTTCTGGGTGTTCTATGAGAAAAAAACCCCTGCATATTGTTGAATTATTAATAATACAGTACAATATATTTGGATGTAATGAATAAACGTTTGCTAAAAGTCAAGTGATTATAATAACTTGAATGTGCATTCTTGATATAGCAAGAATATATTATCATGGAACTGTCAGGAAAGTTTAATTTCTACAGCTCTGGAAATCTGCACATTTTAATGTCATTTTTCTTTTTATCTTTGATTTTATGGTTATGAAAGTAACTGAAAGGCTAAGTACTCCTGTGATTGATTATCATTATCCTTACTGTGACCTAAAGAGAAAACTTGTTCGGTATTATTATACATTCAGTTAAGACATATGGTTTGCAGAATGAATTAACTTAAAATTAATCAAAGGACAAAGAATTATTTCAGAGGACATTACACAAAATATGAATATGTGTTCTTGCTTAAAAGTGCTATACGTTTTTCAAAGGCTTTTTCTTTCATGGCAAATTTCCCAAATAAAGCTTTTCAAATTAATCTTACCATGCAGGATATCCAGAAGTAGATTACAAATTCATTCTGTCCCTGGTTGTGGTGCAGCATGTGAAACTAATGATAACATACAAATATTAATCCTCCCTTTGCAGGCTGCTCTCAGAAACCCAAGTGCTAAGTCATGGGTTATGAATTATATAGTTATTTCTTGCTATTCACAAGGATTTAGTAACTGCAGACAGAAGCTGTGTGTGGAAAGCAAGAATAAGAGTGCAATCTATCGCTGCAAGGTAGCTGACTCAAAGTTGCAATTCCAATAGTATTAAATGCAGTTCAACCAAACTGTAAACAGTATATTGGGCTGTTCCCCACCCCCACCCCCGCAAACAAACCCTGCATTAAAGCCACAACATGACAAAAAATTCCTCACTGTGGCAAAATGCAACAGGTAACTTCTAGAGTATAATTGCTATATCATTCTTTTTAAACAAATGTAACAATCCCTCTTGTATACTTTAGTTGCTTCCCAAATGGTAGCATTAGAGATTCCTGGTGTTCAAATTTTCAATTTCTCTTTACATTTCTATAGAACATTGCCATGAAATAGCAACCAGTCATTCATCTTCCAGGATAGTTTTTTCTCCAAAGTGATGTATTATTACGAATTGTGATCTGCATATGCCATTGAAAGAAACTGTATTCTTTGATGGATAGAGTTGAATTTTAATGACCCACACATATCAGTTGTGGCGTATGACTGATGCCTTAATGAAAAGAAAGTATAGTCTATTTCTTGGATTTTGCAATCTCCCTAGATCTGTCAAGGCCAATTCATCTATATAGATGAAAGATTTTTTTATTTTTCCTCCCTTGATACAGTCCAATTTGACACTCCATTCACATCTCCAAGAACAAATGTTTTGTCTTCTTTGGAAAAGCTTTTGTAAAATTATTCTTTATTTGTTATTATTTTATTCATTTTCCTCCTAGTTTTAGAAAGGGAAAACATGAACCCTAGGCAATATCTACCAATACTTTTATCAAAACAATAAAAGCAGCACTGTGCTCTTGTGTCAACTTTGTGAAGTAGATCAGATAAGAAGCACAGTCCACATGAACCAATTTTATTTTATTGTAAGGTTACATTAACAGAAACTTGCAAGTCTGAAAGTACATTTCTTCCTTGTCCCAAAAATGCTTTTTCCACAAGACAATTGGACTTTCTTGGGGGGGGGGTTGGGAAATGTTTCACTTCTCATCCAAGAATCGTCTTCAGTTCTGAAGTGAAGAATTGAAAAAGCTTCTTGGATAAGAAGCAAAACATTTTTTTAAAGAACAAAACAAGACATCCAGTTACCTTTTGGAAAAAGCACCTTTGGGACAACCATGACCTGAATGACTGAGAATCTCCAAAGACTTTTCTTCCTTGTCCCTTTTACAGGCCCCAAAAAGCTAGGGAGGGTCCCTTCTGAAGTGTTTGCCACAGCTACTTCCTTCTGAGGTCTACTTTCCACTTATCTGACTACTGAAGCCTAATGTATATTTATAATGTCACTAAACAGAGAAGGCATTTTAGCTTATAGAGTAAGTTTTTCTTTCTTTCTGTGGTATAGTGAAGGGGTTCTGTTTTTTATTTAAGTTGACACTTGCAACTTGAAGTAAGTATGAAGTTTTTAACTTATTAGCATATATTACTGTTCAGTGCATGCTAAATAACTTAGAAATAATGGAGTAATGAATACAAATTCCCAAAACCATTCTGCGGGGTTCCAGTTTTTCATGTTACAGCTGCTCTGTATATGTGATGACATTTTTAAATATTGTGTTTGATCATGTAGACCTTTTTGTGCTTGTTTTGATGGAAAAGAGTACTTAGAGTAGTTCAGATAATTGTTGCCTGTATCATTCATCCCATTCAAGTGGTGGATTTAAAAACTAGGGCGAACAATTTTTAGAACTAAATAATGATATTTCTTATGTAGGACATTTTACTGCCTTTGATTGTATTTTTTAGATAACTAGACTATCATTACTATATTGCTCAAAAGCAAATTGACTTTTAAGATTAATTTCTAGTCTGGTCATTTATTTATTTAAAACATTTATATAGCTGTCCATCCTAAAAACAACTGTATTGTATTGTATTGTATTGTATTGTATTGTAAAACAATATCAAACAGTATAAAAGTCACAACAGTACAACTAAAATCAGAAAAACCTGGCACTGCACCCATACTTCTCTAATACACGCATACAACTTCAGTAATATGCCCACATTCTCGTGCCACATTGGCCTTTACCTATCCTATCACATGGGGTAAGAACCAGGATATAAGTGGTCTCCAGAAGAATAGAAAGATAGACATATTTCATATCTCAGGGGTGAGAGAGTTCCATAAGGGCAGGGACTGCAACAGAAAAGACACGCTTCCAAGGATGTATATGATGGAAATGTTTAAGGGAAGGGACTTGAGACATGTCCATCCTATATGCTCTGACGGATGGACAGCTGCCCTCAGGGGGGAGATAACTCAATCCCATGCCGTTTAGGGCTTTTACGGTAATAGTCAGCACCTTAAATTGCACTTGGAAAAAACTGGATGCAGTATAGCATCATCCGTATAGTATAATGTAGTATGGGTGAACCTATGGATTCTCAACACTGTATGCCACTGCATTCTTAACCAATTGTAACTTCCAGGTGGTCTTCAAGGGAAGCCCCGTGCACAGTAATTTAAATTGAAAGTGACCAAGGTATGAGTAACCAGAAAAAGGTGCAAATAAATATCTGACCTAATAAAATAATTCCAAATGTCTCCCTTGTGAAAATGAAGAAAATAATTCTTCCTATAATGGCTCACAGAGGACAGAATTATTTATTATTTTGACAAGCTTCTAAAGGGCCAATTTTTCTTTTCTTTTTTCAAGTTTAACAGAGCAACGCATTCCTTGTTACCTAATAAAACAGAACTAAAGTGACACTTCGTTCTCTGTGAAATGGCTTCATCAGAACCCGTGAAAAATCCACAGCAGAGAGAAACCGCCTGTTAAAAGATTTCACTTGCTGCAAGTTTGTACCTATTCCATTCACTTTTTCATTTTAAGATTACTGATAGTCTGATGCAGTGGATAGGGAGAAAAGTGGAACTGCTAAATTGAGAGTCCAAGCAAAATATCTGGTGATATATAGCATCATATGTGAGACAAAAACTTACCTCCAATACAAAACACAGAACTCTTACTGGTGTAGTAAATGATACCCATATGTGCACATATAGATGGCAGTATTTCCAGGCTGATGCCCGCACCAACATTATTTTAAAACTAACAAAATGTTCTTTTTTGATCAGTTAATCATTCTGCAGCGGGGGATTTTTTTATATATATATATAGTGGTATAACTCACCCAAATTTTGCATTGCCAAAAAATTGGATAATTATTTGTGCGTACTATGTTCTGAACAAGATGAATAATAACACTTTATTTTTGTCTGGATTAAGGGGTTCAGTTTGTTAGCTTCTACCCAGTGCGTTGCTGAGTTCAGATACTTACTCAGCCTGTCTGTAGCTTCAGTCATATTTGAGAATTAGAACTGGGCATCAGTAACTAACAACACTTCATATCAGACATAATCAGACAGGTTTTGGTGTGTGGGCTTGTACACATGCATACACATACATCTAAAGTTTGACAGTCTACCGCTACTACTTTTTCTTACCCACCAAAAACAATAAATTTCACTTAAGCATGGCTGCAGATCCAAGCCATAGCTGGATTTTGTTTTCCTCAAACAAGTGGAAAATATACAGAAAGTCCTTGACTTACAACAGTTCATTTAGTGACTATTTGAAGTTACAACAGCACTGAAAAAAAAAGTTTTTCACAATTATGGCCATTGCAACATCCCCTTGGTCACTTGATCAAAATTTAGACAGTTGGCAATTGATTCTCATTTATGACAGTTGCAGTGTTCTAGGGTGATATAATCATGTTTTGTGCCCTTCTGACAAGCAAAGTCAGTGAGGAAGCCAGATTCACTTAACAACCATGTTACTAACTTAACAATTGCATTGACTCACTTAATAACTGTGGGAATAAAGGTCATAAAATGGAGCAAAACTCACTTAACAATTATCTCATTTAGCAACAGAAATTTTGGGTTCAATTGTGGTTGTAAGTCAAGGCCATAAAATGGGGAGTAACTCAGTTAACAACTATCTCACTTAGCAACAGAAATTCTGGGCTCAGTTGTGGTTATAAGTCAAGGACTACTTGTAATTGTTTCTTCACCATTTGGAAACCTGCACTCTTGGCTGAGTCTCATTTGAACAACCAGCTTCCTTCCATAGCCCATTTTTAAGACAATAACTAAATGGAAGATTTGAGCAGCGTGGTGGCCTAGTGGTAAAGACGCTTGCCTCCCACTCAGAAGGTTGAGAGTTCAATTCTAGGTAGCAGCAGATATTTCTCTCCTAGAGCGCAAAGAAAAAATATCTGCTGTGAACTCTGTGTAAGGAAGGACATCTAACCAGTAAAAACTCAACTCCATCCAGTCACCCTGACTATACCCCAAATTAAGAGATTACAGAGTCATAAAAGGGAGGTTTAACTAAATGGTTTTAACTAAATGTTTTTAACTAAATGGTGTTATCTAATGATGCACTCTTTTTTACATTTTTATCCTTTTAATTTAATTTACCAATTTTCCCGACAAAGAGATTGAAAGATTTCAGAAGCATGCAGACAACATCTCTTTCTTAATTAACTTAATATAATAATTGCTATAATACAGATAATGCAGATTTTAGAATGATTCTGATAGCCTGGCGACCAGAAATCTCACAGAACATAAAAACTATTATTGTCTTGGAACATTGGTTTAAAGTCAATATTTAGACATGAACCAACTACTAAATTATATAATCTTAACAGAAACACAATTTCATGTACTTTTAAATGTACGCAGACACTTTATCACTCAGCTTCAAACTATCATTAAATCCTAAAACAATTTAGCCCTCTCTTCAACTGTCCTAATGTAATTAGGAAAGGCCAACGTATTAGAACTGCAGGTCTGTGTCTCAAATATTGGTCATGATTTAGATTTTTAGCCACTCTATTCTCATTTGGCTTATATCTTCATTATTGGGAAGGAAGCATAAGACACTCTATGTAAGGTCTTGCGTAAGAGGTCAAAGAAAGTGCCAAATTAAAATCTAGACTTTAAAAGGCTTTGGGTTGGATGGTCAGTAAACAACAGGAATTATTGTCAATACAAAATCACAGCAAATCTATTCTAGCCGAGATGGCTGGTGCTATGAAACATCTGCTATCTGGTTGTTTCTTACTAATCGACTCTTAAGGAAGATTAATACCAGTTTCTTGCGACAAATTATACTTACAAAACCAGACATGTTCATTTGCTGTGACGTGCATCTTGTTAGAAGCATAAAGTCACACTATGTGCATTTTGTTTAGAATGATTAGAATGACACCCTCTGAATTTCAAGTCCTTGATCATGGGAAATGAGACAGGACTGTTGAATATATAATGTGATGCATACATAATATTAACCTATGCTTTAAAATCCATTAGCAGCCCTTTAATGATGCTGTAAGAAGGAGAGAAGGAAGCATACTGTGAGGTTTTCAAGACTGATGTCAGCCATGCGAGGTAGGCGGGTCAAGAAAGTGGATTCCACCACAAATTTTGGGACTCTGCTATATTGATATAGGGCAGGCTATAGTAACACCATCTTGAAAGCCTGATATTTTTTATCTCTCTTGTACCAAAGGGAATCAAGGCAGGGTCTCTTTAAGCTCCCATCTTTCTAATGTAACCCTTCTTGAGTTTGGTTCATATGTGCTAACAGCCATTGCATTCCTTCTTCAAATTCATCTGTGTGATTCTCCATAGTGTTTTGTGTACTTATTGTCACCCCTCCCCCAATACACACAGACAATGTAAGAGGAAAAAGAAAGGACTCATTCTGATTAAGTATTTTATTTGGTCATATTTTTGCTTATTGTAGAAATTCTAAAACATGGGTCCAAAATTCTATTGGTTCTAGGGTCTGCACTCTATTTCTTCTTATATCTTCTCTGAAATCGGAGACTCTTAAAAATGCATATCAGGCTCATAAACATTTCTTTATATCTTTAATATTTCTTTACATATTTCTTTAAAATTTTATCTCAGATATGCAGTGTACTTTCCTATATTTATGCTATCTATTAGAGAAATATAAACACCAGTACTAAAACCTTTCAAAAATATTGTAACTATTACATTTAACAGGGTTTAATTCCTTTGACTGATAGTATCATCTATACAATACAATTCATGTTAGAAGGATATATTATAAATTGATGAGCATATGGTTTTCCAGAATGTATGTGGTCCATGAGAAAGCATCCATTAAAAGCCAGAATTAGAAGAGCTGTGCTAATTGCTGTCTCTTAACTTAAAAAGAAAAAACCCACTTAGTCATGTTTCTGCAATCTTTCAAGTGTAAGGAATGAATGTAGTTGACATTTATTTTGTCCAACTTCTACATAACTTCCACTTTTTTGCTTATTCTGGAGGGGGGGAATGTTCTAAAACTTTGCAGGTGTTCCTTTGAAAATTGTAGACATATGCAGGCACAACAAGCATATTTTTATTTTTCTTAAAAGTCCTTATTGCTCCCTTGCTTCTTTCTAATGTCTTTTGATCACACTGGGAAAATAATGTTTTTAGAAGAAAACTTTTCTGCTGGATTTTACAGTTATTATTACAGCCAGTGGGCAATGGACACATGAGCAATATAGCCTTTGTTGTACCACTCTTTAGGAACATTCGGTCGTCAGCTCGAGTCAACCAGTTTCATTAGCTTAATACTTCATGAACCAGTGGAGGATGACTGCAGTTGCCAAGGGAGCTTGTGGTGTTTAAAGAGAAATTATTTGAGTATCTTTATCATCTTCAAATGCAGGTAAAACATGCCAGTCAATTCTAAAGTTGGGGAAACAACATACTCTTTTAAAAAAAAAAATGTAGAAAGTAAGTTGATAATTACTAAATTCCTACTGTGCAACTGTAACCTTTCCAAGTTCAGAAGAGCCTTTTAAAGCAGAGCTGAATTGTCCAGACTGGTTGCCTTCTTTCTTCATGGAGATCACCTGTATTTTGTTTCATTTTGTTCTTATAATTTAAAAGTTTAAAAGTGACAAAGACATTGAGACTGTACAAGAAATATAGAATGCGTTGTAAATCATAAGGATTATATACTGAATGTGTAAAACATTCTCATCTTGAAATTCCAACTTTGAAGTAGCTATACAGGTAGTCCTCGACTTACAACAGTTCATTTAGTGACTGAAAAATGTAACTTATGGCTGTTTTTCAGTTATGACCTTCATAGCATCCCCATGACCAGGTGATCAAAATTCAGATGCTTGGCAACTAGTTCATATTTATGGCCATTGTGGTGTCCTGGAGTCATGTGATCCCCTTTTGTGACCTTCTGACAAGTAAAGTCAATGGGGAAGCCAGATTCGCTTAACAACCAGGTTACTAAACTGGTTCAACTGCAGTGATTCACTTAACAACTGTGGCAAGAAAGGTGGTAAAATGGGGCAAAACTCACTTAACAAATGTCTCATTTAACAATAGAAATTTTGGGCTCAATTGTGGTCGTAAGTCAAGGGCTGCCTATATTTACACTTGGGAAGCTTGGGGGAGAAAGACAATGTATTATGAAAGTTTGGGTTTGAGATAGGAACAAATATGTAATTCCTCATCTCATACATACTTTGAACTTAACACTGATTGCGAGCAGCATCACTTCAAGTGTGCCAACTATTAAGACTGCTATGATTGGACTATTGTTGGGTGGTTTGTTTTTGCACTGGTTTTTTTCTTTTAAAAAAAGTTAAACAAAACAGCAGGAATCATTTGATGTCTCTACTACTGTTGATTTAGAGAAGATGGGGTGATGTGGAACTAAAGAATTGAGAAAAAAGTAGCATTAAAATATATGATCAAACAGATGGAGTTGAAGTTCAAGCCACATGCCTGGTCATCTGTCTAATAAATCATTGCTGGTTGTTTTTTTTTCAATGAATCAATCAATCAATCAATCAATCAATCAGAATAGAGCTGGAAGGTACCTTGGAGATCTTCTAATTCAACCCCTTGTTCAAGCAGGAGTTCCTATTTCATTTCAGATAGGTGGCTGTCCAGACTCTTCTTAAAAGCCTCCAGTGATGAAGCACCCACAACATCTGAAGGCAAGTTGTTTCACTGGTTGATTGTCCTCACTGTTAGAAAGTTTCTCCTTAATTCCAGGTTGCTTCTCTCCTTGACTAGTTTCCATCCATTATTTCTTGTCTTGCCTTCTGGTGCTTTGGAAAATAAGTTGATCCCCTCTTCTTTGTGGCAGCTCCTCAAATACTGGGATACTGCTATCATGTCACCCCTAGTCCTTCTTTTCTCTAGACTGGCCACACCCAATTCTTGCAACCATTTTTCATGTTTTTGTTTCCAGGCCCTTAATCATCTTAGTTGCTCTTTGCACTTTTCCAAAGTCTTAGCATCTTTTTTGTAATGTGATGACCAAAACTGTATTCCAGTGTGGTCTTACTAAGGCTTTAAAAAGCAGTATTAATATGTCATATGATTTTGATTCTATGTCTCTGTTTATACAAGTAAGGATTGTATTAGCTTTTTTGGCTGCTGCCGCACACTGCTGACTCATGTTTAAGTGATCGTCCACTAGGATCTTTTATTGCTACGGCAGATTAGTTCCTCTATATGGCTGAGTTGACTTTGCATTTGTTTTATGGGGTTTTTTTTATTTTTGAAGCCAGATAATTTAAAGAACAGGTGTACACATGCATTACTGCATTTCACTCATGAGGTTATATAAACACAAAGATAAATACAGATGCAAAAAATGTAATGTTGATTTGATTAGTTTGTTGATGATTTGTTTGTGTGAGTTTGTGTTTACTCTTATAATGTGGCTGTTGACCTTTGAGGAATAAATAAAAATGAAAATATACTAGCTTGGATTGATTCCTGATTATAGGCATGCATTTTGTACTTAATGCTATTATTATATGTTAATTCCTTTCATGAAAGTTAGCAGCACAAAGGTTTGGTTTTTTTACAGGTAGCAGTCATCTCTGTATGCAAGATTGTTTTTGATGGGGCTTTGCCAAATAGGTGGGGAAAAAAGGAGGGGGAGCACATGCTGAATTTGTTGCTTGAAACTGCTAGAAAGTGAGCACAGTACCAACAGAAAAATTCAATAAGAGGTTTTTTTTTTTAAAAAAAGGAAAACATTAAAACATTATGTCTACCTACATGGCTTGTTTATCTACAGGTTGGGAGAGGTGTTAAATGAAAGGAATTTTAAACTACTTATCTTTTTGCCCTGTTAATATGTTGTCTCAGTGCCTCAGGGTTATTTAAAAATAGAAAAGGTTGTGTTGAAGTTAAGAAGAGTTCCAATAATTGATTCTAATAAAAAAAACTAACAGATTTTTCAGTTAGTGAGAGAACAGCAGAACTACTATTGTCTCCTAAGGGGGATTTATTTTATTATTTTCTAACTGTTTTAAAAATCACACGTTTGGCCAGTTTTGTGCGTGTTGATGGATGTACCAGCCACATGGATTACAATTCCATCTATTTTTGCGGTCCTTCAGTACCAAACCTGGTACTGAATTTGTTCCAAGATGGCATTCTTTCATATGACCAGAATACTAAAATGTTTTGAGCTTTGTTCCATTCAAACACAGAATACTTCAGTTGTTCTATTCGTTCAACATTTTTTCCCAATCAACACACTTCCTTATAGGAAAAGATCATATGCTAAAAGAAACTAAAGTAGATACACATTCTGTTTTACTGCACCAACGCTAATGATGCTAAAGGATACTTTTCCAAATGTTTTTGTTGTTATTATTTCACAGAATAACAGCTTCCTTCTAATGCTGAATGAAGAAAATTTGAAAGTGGAATTTGGCTCTAAATTAATAAATCCCTCTGAGAAACACAGCTCTCTAATTTCCAGGGATAGAAGATTATGCTTGACCTTTGGCACAAAAAAGTGTAACACTATGAGAATATTTTTCTTTTCCCTTCCGTTCAGTCATGTCCGATTCTTGGAGACTGCCTGCACAAGTCCCTGAAGTTTTCTTGGCAAGGTTTTTCAATTTTATTTATTTTTTGCTTTGTAAATAGTATGTTGAAACTTTTTGTAAATTGCCCAAGTTATGGAAAAAGGAAAGGACATCTGTTTTGAATACCTTTGAAGTTCTAAATATGGAAATTCTACTGTCCAATTTGTAGATATTTATTCTAATTAATTTTATGAGACATTTAATGATGATGATGATGGTGGTGGTGATGATGATGATGATGATGATGATGATGATGATGATGATGGTGATAAAAAGTTGGAAGGGACCTTGGAGGTCATCAAGTCCAACCCCCTGCTCAGGCAGGAAACCCTATACCATTTCAGACAAATGGCTGTCCAGTCTCTTCTTAAAAACTTCCAGTGTTGGAGCATTCATAGCTTCTGGAAGCAGGTTGTTCCATTGGTTAATTGTTCTAACTGTCAGGAAATTTCTCCTTATTTCTAGGTTGCTTCTCTCCTTGATTAGTTTCCATTTGTTGCTTCTTGTCCTGCCTTCAGGCGCTTTGGAGAATAGCTTGACTCCCTCTTCTTTGTGGCAGCCCCTGAGATATTGGAACACTGCTATCATGTCCCCCCTCGTCCTTCTCTTCATTAAACTAGGCATACCCAATTCTAGCAACCATTCCTTACATGTTTTAGCCTCCAGTCTGGGGGACCCTGGGAGAGACATCCAGCCCATAAATTGTCCCATTCCGGCCAGCATCAGGAAAGAGCAGGAATTCATCCACAGCCAGGAGCAGGGCATCAGTGGCAGGGGCAGAGTGGCATCAATAGGAGTAGAGGTGAGGGAGCCGGACAGCAGTAGGGGGCCAGGGGAGCAGCCCTCCACAACAGTCCCAGTTTCTTGTGTGACCTCTTGGGAAAATTAATTGCCCTCCCCTTTACTTTTACAAAGAAATTCCATATATCCATCCTTTAGATAGCCTTAAATTATTAATTAGGGAAGGTCATTGTACTTTGACCACTATATGATTAAAATGAATTTTTTGTCAAGATTAAATATTTAAAATGGTAGCAGCTTTTATTGAGAATAAGGTCTGAAATGAATGCCTTAGGCAAGAAATTAATTATATACAGTCTAATAAAAGACCAAGGATTTGGTTTAAAGATTCAAAAGAACAAGGTGGCTGAGCAGTTCTGAATTTCAGATGATACTAACATGCCAGCTGTCTAATATGGATTTCAGAATGGTTTATATTTCTTATGGTTCCATCACTTCTATGGAAGTGGCAAGCCTTCCAGAGGGGTTACATAGATGTTCCATTACTATATTCTCAGCAAATCTAATACGGCTTTCCTCACTGCAAAGATACAGTGGGGAATAATCTTAGTCTTACTTTCAAGGGAATATTAGAGCCTCCTCAGAACAAAACCAGAATAGAAAACATTGAACATTGCCAGAAAAAGAAAAATGCATGTAATTTTCCCAAGATGTAATAATTCCTGCAGTTATTTGGAAGAGCACAGGTGACCTTCTGGAAAGCTGGTGAGTGTGAAAGAAATGGGCTGATTATTTTCCCATGTTTCATGGGGAGGTTTGAGGTTGGAATTATTACAGAAGATGTATGGGAAGCAAGCTGCTTTCACCTTTAAATTCTCTACATTAGGAATAGTAGACAACCATAGACAAAAAAAAACCCCTTCCTTTGGCTGAACATCCCATGTGATCACTTAAGATACTGATATACAAATAGTATCTTCAAGATGATTCTTTCCTCCCCTCAGAGTTAAACTCTGGATTGTTTCTCCACAAATATCTCCCGATTGAAGTTATCCCTGTGTGGTATAGATGTATGTATAGGGTCCCATTCCCCTTACTGGAGAATCTCTAGATATACTGGAGCACTATTGCCAGAATTCTTAGTCAACATGGGAAAGATTTATAAGGGAAATCCAGTTATCGGTGATTATGTGAATTTATTTTTAACTTGTTGGAATAATGCCATGTTACTTGCCTTAGAAATTACATGCTTGCAAGTAGTATTGAGAGCTATTGTTTTTCTGCTTGGATACTTCCATTTAGTGTGATTCATCAGGCTTTGTTGAGCAAGATATGTGCTGTAAAGGCTTTTTGAACTGCAAGATTCCTCTCCTGATTCTTTTTGCTTTGATTGCTAAGATAGCAAGATGTCTCAGAAGGACAGGCCACCTAACTCTCAGCAGGTAAGTTTTGTTATGGGGGGGGGGATAATCTTTGGTTGAAGGCAGAGAGGTAAGGAGAAAATAGAAAAAAAATAGAGGCAGTCATTGGAAAAATAAACATGGTAAAGCAAAAGACATTCCTGCAATTCAGTATTGAGCTATAAATCCTGGGGCAGAACTCAAATGCTGGCACTGACTTTGAAGAATAGGCTCCAGTAAAACCTGTGGAATATCAGCCTCAGGGGCACAAAACCAAGAATCATCTGAGGCTGATCAAACACAGGCATCACCCGAGCAACTGGATCATCAGATGGCAATAATGTCAGCCCTCCCAGCCCCCAACCCCATCCCCCCAACCCCAGCAAGTAGAACAAAGAGCAAAGACATTGTATGAGGCTCCTTGCCAAGCAAGGGAATAAATCCCTTGATTAAAGACAATTGGCTGCAGCCTGATTTAAGAGGGAGTCCTGATCCATGATCCTTCCTTGAAATCAACTGTCTGATATCCAGCATTTGTGTGACATTGGTGTGGATTAGGCTCATGAAATTTTGACCACCATGACACGACTCTTGAAAATTGATCTAGATGTTGAGTCTTCTTCTGCATGCTCCTGTTAAAAACATAACCGTTTAAGAAAGCTTCTTTTTTCAGAGATTTCATTTTGATTTGTATTCTTTGTCTGCTGTTATTTCCTCAGCCTTCAGTAAACTGCTAATTTACATAGCAGCTATTTATGAGTGTGTAAATGAGACCATAAGTAGATGCTACGTATATAGGGATGATACAGGGATAACTAAATTGTAATGTCTCATTTATTTCTTAATGAACACGTTTTCCAAGCTAGACTGAATATGATAGTATCTCATTGGAGGATATGTGTAGGAGATGATCAGACTGAGCCCAAGGATGGGGTCAAACGTGTCATCAGTCTCAAGTCCCTTCACTCCCATAAGAGATCTAAGTCCAGCCCATCTTGAATTCCATTGACTCTTATCTACCGCCAATTTGCTTTGACTATTAGTAGTTCAGATTCTTGTAGAGAGCATAAGCTTGCAATAAACCTTTGTATTCATTTGAACTGCCTAGACTTCCTGATTTTCCTGTGCTTGGAAATATGTTTATTACAAGAGAAAGTATCTCAGATTACACGTGCCCCTCATTTTCTTTTAAGATTCAAATGTCTTAATTACAGATCATTAACTTTGGGTCAGATCTTTCTTTTGCCTAAGATAAAGCAGTATTTTAGCATCGTAATAAATGATGCAATTTATGTATCATTCTTGGAACCTAATGGCTAAGCAAAGGTGTTACATCTGTAATTGAATTCCCACTTGCTTCAAAGTAAATGTCAAATACTGAATCGAACTCATTACTTTTGAGGTTAATTTTCTGGAGAGTAATGTTCAGAATGACACTCTCTGTAATCTTAGTTGGGATTTTGAATTAAAAATGGCAGCCCTCTTAGTCAGGTATCATTTTTTTCAGGGATCTTTGAAGAAAGTAATTGAAATTACTACCCAGAGTTCTGAAGGGATGAAACAATTGATGAACTGTCAGTCACAACTGAAGAATGCCAGTCAAGCAAAGGCTGATCATAGAGACAGGATCATCGGCAAGAAGAAACAGGGCATGTTGCTCCCAGAGTTGCCTCGAACTATAAGAAGGGTGGCAAATAAACATAACAATAACAATAATAAATTTCATAATTAATCTTCCCTGTTCCATATAATTGTCTAACTAAAGGAGGACTTGAGGCCCCAGAATCCAAAGCTTGAAAAATTTGGTGCCGCCTCAGGTGTTTTCTTGATTTGTAATTTTAAATGCGATAGAAAAGTATCACTGGAAAATACTTGCAATAAACTATGATTAATGTCTAAGAAGATTCTCAGTCATCTGAGTCATGGTTGTCCCAAAGGTGCTTTTTCAAAAGGCAACTGGGTTTTCTTTGTTTTTGTTTTAAGACATTTTGCTTCTCATCCAAGAAGCTTCTTCAGTTCTGTCAGATGAGAAGCGAAACGTCTTCAAGCAAAACAAAGAAAGCCCAGTTGCCTTTTGAAAAAGCACCTTTTGGACAAACTGTGATTAAGTTGCAGTCAAGAAGAATGTGCACTGGAGAATATTAATGTTAAGACTAGAGTGACATTTTGGTTCTTATCAAGCTGACCTAAAGCCATGCCACTTTGTCTCTCATTTCCTTCCCTTACCATTTCTATGTTTAGCACTGAATTCTGAGTATGACTTTAATGTTTGCTAGATTATCTTTTAGAAATAAATCACAAATTGAATGTACATAGTTAAGAAGAAGTGCTTGACACAGCAAATGGCAATAGTAAAGGCTAAAGAAATAACAGAATTTAAGTAATGTTGATGGATACTGGGGAGTTACTGTGTAGCATTGTTTCCTGGCTGAATCAAAGTGATCTGATCAGATCAATAAATCAACAATAGTGCTTTGAAGTTCCAGTAGCTTCGTGATTGTACATTTCTACCCTTTGATGAATGCAGAACTATCAATAACAGGAATTCCTTGTGAAAGTAGGCTCAATTTTTGCTTTAAGCCTCCTTTGTGAGAAACGCCATGTTGTGTAATTTTAAATGCCACTATTTTCCTATGGTTCTACATTTCAATAAAAACATCACTGAGAGGTGCATGAGACCAAGAAATAAATGATATGGAAAACTAAAACCTACTTTTACTAACATGGACTACAGTTACAAGTAGGATTGTACTTTTTCTGCTCTCCCTCTTGTACTAATGTCAATTAATGGGTGGGGTTCTGAGATGTTTAAACCATGCTTTCCTCCTTGTTGTTTTGATAATGTAGCTCTCCTATCTCCATCAAGGTCATACAATCATAGGGTGCTCAGTGCAAGAATCCTTATAACATACTGTAAAAATGCATATTACATATGACATTGCTTATCATCTAATAAAAAAGCTCTTAGGAAGATCTGGGCCTAGATAGGCACATATGACTATAAAATATAAGGTGCTATATGCCTTAAGACTACTGTTGCATTGTTCTTTATATATTGATTGGGAAGTCCTGCAGAATGAACTCACAGCTGTTCAAAGGAAAGATCAGGACTTTCCAGTGATTGGTAAGTAGAAGCTTTGTGGAAATTTTATAATCTTGTTTGAGGCTCTTGCAGATCTAAAAGCAGATTAGGCTTTCAGGATAAACAGCTACAGTATCTCTGTTTTGAAACCATATTTATTTTCATTAAAATTCTAGCTGGTGTCAAGACTCTTTTGGAATTTTAAAAGAAAAAAAATCTTTTCCAAATAATTTTAGTATAAATTGGAAGTGGGTAAATTGAACTTGTGTACTTCAAAGCAAAGAAAGTGATTTATGTGATGTATTTGGCAGATGGAAAATATCAATATTTTTTTTTTCATTTAGGCTGCTCAATAGATAATGTACTCTGTTTTTATATGTGGATATAGATATAATGTTGTTCATCAACTCTTGCAATTAAAGCCTGGACAAAACTAGTAATTAAGAGTGTGGACAGAAAGGGAAAAAAAGACAATAAAATCCTTCTGACTTCTGTCATCAACAAATTATTTATTGAATATTCCATCACAGGCAATTGTAATACTTTTGACATGTTATTTAGTTCATGATTCTTCTTGGTTTTAAATCTAGGCTAGTAGCATAGAGTCAATTGACTGTGGGTTCCATTTCTCCCATTTAAGTCTTTCTCTTCTTGTGACCCCTCCCTTTTTTTTTTTTAGAAGATGGACAGTTTTTCTAAAACTGGGAGGGGGAGATTTTATCCCCATTAACTGTTTGCTTCTATTGCTGCTAACCTCTTTATTTTATTTATTTATTTGTTAAATTTATATGTCACCCATCTTGGGGCTCAAGGCAACCTAATTATCAGTTCTCCGTTTTATAGGAATTTGAAATGATATTTTGCAACATTGTTTCACCGTTAATTATAAATGATACATTTTTAAAGAAGAAAACAATCCCAGATCATTTAGTTTATGCCATTTTAGTAGAAAGCAACTAGGGGTAACTTGCATTTCCAACAAAGTTTCCAGTTCATTGGTAGCCAGAATAAAAGGATCACCCACAATTGCTCCATAAAATTGCTTCCCATGAGAAAATGACAAGATTGTTGACTCTGGCAGTTTCAGACTTCTAGAAGTCAAGGGAATAGCCAATTTACTCAACCCACAATTGGCACCTTCCAAAAGACACCTGGATCACATACTTTCTTTTCTAATCACTTTTGGAAGCATCTTGATAATTGCTTTTCAGCCATTAGGAATCTTTGGATACACCTGTTTTATAGCACCTGGTGAGTTTCCCTTCAATCCTTAGTGAAGGAAGTCTTAAATACAAATTTAAGGATCTTTTTAAAATGTGGAATAAACAGCAAAAGAATGATTAAAACTTTGATTTTGGATAGACTAAGGATCCAGATAAATTTGTAATAAAATTTAGAATTAATTATAAGAAACATTCCTGTGGAAAAATGCTTTTATTTTTATTTCTTTTTTTTAAAAAAAGTGATATGATGGGACTTTGAAGTTTGGACACTAGATGGAACTAGAAGAAACTCAAGGTTAGAAGAACACTTACATTTTGCTTACCAATATAGAATGGAGCAGACTATTTTAACATTGGACATATTGAAAAATATTTTTGAACAACGAGACCCAGAAGCTACAGTAATTTTAAAAGTGCCCGTCTGTATAGATAGACTGTGCTTAAAAGGTCTTATGGAAGAGAAACAAGTTTTATTATCAAGAATGAGACTGATCTGAAAATGGAGTTAAAAATGACAAGCTAAAAGAATAATATGGACATACAAAAGAAACTGGCTGATGTCTTAATAATTAAAAGGGATATACAAATAACAAACTAAGAGAGTGACCTGAATAATTTACTAAACTGGCTTTACAAAAGATGCTTGTTAAAGCTTTGAATTTGGCTTTCCTGCTTACATAAAAAAAAAATCTTCTGAATATCCATCAGCCCAGCGTTACAGAAAAAATTCTTTAAAGCCCAGTCATACAGAAATTCTAAAAAAAAGAAACTGTCCTCTTCAAAAGGCTTAGTTTTGCTCTGCATCACACTATAAATTTTAAAGTATTAAATTATTTGAAAACCTCTTGGCCATCCCACTTTCAAAATAACTTCATGCCTTCTCCACATTTTCCCCCATACAAAAGAACAGACAGAAGATGAAATTTGTTCCTGCTGGTGTCCATCAGCCTTGGCATCAACTGGAAACAAAGCATAAAATATTCTCCCAACATGATTCCAGGCAGATTTCATTTTAACCTCTACATGTACCAGGGATATCCTTAGGTAAAATATAGCTTGGAAAATCTGTGCCTGTGTCCATGTTGTAATCAGTCATAGGCAACATGAGCTCTTCTCATTACCGAATCCCCATCAGCCTCAAGATAGCATATTGACTTTATTGAATACACATAGTCATTACAGAGTCATTATTTTATCCGGATCACAGAGAAGGATAGTTTAAACACAAAATATAAAGTAATGGGTAATCCTGTGCAGAAGTCTTGGCAGTTGGATTCTCCTTACATTTCCATCATACATATCCAATTACACTATATAATTAGTACAATACGTTCTGTGCTGCTGTATTTCCATTGATTAGGATACAATAATTCATTTCATCAACAAATAATTCAACAAATATATATATATATATATTTCAAAATTTGGATTGCTAACAAAGAATTAAGGGAGAACTGGAATAGCCATTTCGAACTTTTTAGTTCTTTTCAACCAGACATACCCTTCTGAGATTCGAACCTGGGCTGTCTGCATGTTAGGCAGATGTATTAACCTCTAAGCCACAGGTTCTTTCTCACTTTGTCAGCTATGAGACAGGGGAGAAGAATTATCTTGAGTTTGGTGCACACTGTCGGCCCAAATATGGGAGAATATTTGGGCTGACAGGGTGCACCAAACTCAAGATTATATATATATATATATATATATATATATATATATATATATATATATATATATATATATATATATATATATATATATATATATATATATATATATATATATAATATAAATATATATAAAATTAAATAGACAGACAGACAGACAGATAGATAATCTACTATTCCTCCATATTTGGTACCTTCAACCATAGAAAGTATGCTATTTAACAATATTTGGCTTGACAATTGATCAATATGGTAATATGAAAGGAACATAGTGTAATCTATATGCCCTTGCCTGAGCCATGTGTTGAGTCTTTTAACAATGACAGGGCTTTTCTTTTCAATTTAAATGACTGTTTGCTTCGTCACGGTTGTCAACTCAATAGAAAAGTGTCATAAGGACTTTCTCAATGAGCAAAAGAAAGCAATATTTCATCCCCAATTAACAGTTGGATTTTTGTCAGTTGAATTTCATTCATTATAAACTGGATTGGATTGATTCCACCAATTGCTTGACTTGATCATTTAAGAATGACATTCTTTCATCTGCTCAGCTAACAAAATGCTAGAAAAGTGTGCTTGCTTTTCCAAAAAAGCAATGCTGATTAGTATTTGATTCAGGCACCGCTAAATAATATTTGGACCAGAAGCTTTACTGAGATACTTTGTAAAATATCACTGAAGAAGGCAATGGCAAATCACTTTGGTGCTCCTACCATGAAAATGACATGTCCATTAGGAAAGCAATAGGAGGCATGCTGAATTTAAAGAAGACTTTATTATTTGTTTGCCAATGCAATTCACTTTGAACAAAATGGCAGCTAATAGAGACTAGTATTTTTCCATTCTGGCTTTACTTTGAAAATAGAAAAGCTGCCAAAATAGCAGGTTGTTAGTGCAATTCCTTTTTCAAAAGACTAGAAATCTTAAAGTTCTGAAGCACTGTAGTTTCAGATTTATTATGACGATATACAAAAAGAGGAACGGAGGTTAAAGACAATTTAACTGTGATTGCTTTTTAAATTTTATTTTGCTTTTTATATAGCACAAAATATAATCACCTTTTAATGCTTTCTGATTCCTGCCCTTCCCAGCCATATTTGGATCATTGGTTTTTCAACAATCATTGGTCTTATAACAATATTTGGTAAGCATAGGTATACAAAAGAAATGTTCTATTATACTATTTTTTTCATTTTTATTTATTTTTGTGTCTTCAGGCTAGTGTTGATTCCTAATGATTGCCTGGACTACTTCATGCAGGTTTCTTGCCAATATTTTCAGAAGTTTCTATGCTGCCTATATTACAACTCAGGGGAAAATAGAACTCTCTTTTTCCCAGTTTCTAACCTGATGCCTTAACTACTCAACCAAACCAGCTCTCATTATACTAGTTATTACATATTTAAAAAAAGTGGTTCAACCAGAACATATAGACCAGTCAAAAATTTCTCAGTCATGAGTTGTTAATGAAGCTACTTTGGTACTTTGTGTGAGTAACTAACTGAAATGTAATTTTGATTTTGGGATTTGATAATTAGAATTATATGGGATTGTAGAAGTAATGTAAACTATTGTTAATTTTAGAGTTGGGTGTATTTTTCATCTATATCTGTATCAAAAAAAGTAGAAAGTCATTTCCTTTTTTTTTGTCTTGACTTTTCCTCTTTATGTTGCACTTTTCTCATGCATTTTGCCTTTCCTTTTTTTCCTGTCTTCTTGCTTGTTTACATTTTATTCATGTTTTCAAAATTTAAGAGAATATTTTGCAAAAAATTCTCAAATTCTCATTTACTAGGGGGGGGGGGATATTATTCCTTGGGAACCTTAATGCCTGAAAGTTTCATGAAAGTTCATGAGCCCCTTGAATGAGAGTATATATGCTTTCTAATAAATAAGCTCCGCATACATCAGGACTGGGTATCATTCCTTGTTTAACCACCTTCCCCTCTTAACTGCCCCCTCCTCTCCCCTCTGATAACTCTTAGTTAGAAATGCAAAGGTCAGATGTTAGTGGTTGGGTCCCTACAATCAAGAAATGAAATAAGCTTGATCAAAAACAGGTCAGGGAAAGTTTTATAACAGAAGTCTCTGGCATTTAAATGAAGTGAAGCTGATATCCACAGAGTGGTCTTACAGAAGCATTCAGCTTTCTCTTCTTCCTGCTAATTCAGTATCTGTTTCTCATTACTGGCAAGCCACTCATGTCATTTACTGACTTTACCTGGTAATCTCAGGTGAAGTGGATGCCTTCTAAAAGGATACTGAACAGATTTATGGAGGATTAGACTCTCCGTGATTCATTTGATGGCTAAAAACGCAGGCGGCATATCTTAAATCCCAACTATTAGGGAGCGACAGTCAAAGAAAATTACCACCCTGCTCTCTTAAGTCTGTGAGCTTCCTGAATGCATCTGGGTTGCTAGCATGTGACACAGAACACTGAGCTAAATAGATCACTGGCTGACTCTAGCAAGGCTCTTATGCTGTTATGTCCTCTCTACTTCCTCTTATTCCCAGTTGCCATTCATCTTCCATGGAGACTCAAGAAATAACCGAAAGTCACCAAGTATTCATTATTCTGAACCTTTTTCCTGTAAATGACAAGCAGAGGAGAAATTCTGTGAATCATTAGCATGAAATTAAATCCATCTAGGCGATGAACTGTGACATGCAAAATCCAGTTATAGGCAGTTGTATGAAAGACCAAAGTGATCTCTGATCTTTCTGTGCTCTGGACTTTTTCGTCTCCTAGTCTTATTATCTTACTGAAGGGGACTGTCATTAAGGAAGGAAGGAAAACTTTTGCTCATAATCAAGCCGTAAGAATGATACCTGCTTTATAAAAATGGTACAACTATGACATGAAGTGGTTGTAGCTTATTAATTCTGCTTAACTGGACAAACAAGAACTGGAAGTATCTATAGTAGTTTGTTACAATTGTACAATACTTCATGTAAATAGTTTTTATGGATAATTGATCTATGCAAAATAGTGCTTGCTTGCTAAAGCAATCTGGGCTGTGGGGACAATCTGATTCACTTCCTTGATAAATAATTTAGAACCTTTAATTACTTCAGATTTGTTAGATTTTGCTGGCCAAGATTAACACTGGAAGCAGAAGCCTACAGGCACGCAAGGATACATTTATTGCAACAAAAAACCCCAACAACCCTAAATTGTTATTAATGAATTCCAGCAACTGGTAAGATCAAATGCCAGCCCTATTTACAGTAAAATCAAGGTTCAAAATCTTACACCTATTTCTCTTGTTTCTTGTTATGATATCAGTCAATCTGGTTATTTAGTGTTTGTTCTTCTCACTTAGAACCATTTCTCAGATCTGTTCTGTAGAGAACATGGTTGAAGTGTTTTCAAATTAATCTCCAGCCTTCATTGAAATAGAAACTTCAGCACATACCAAGATCACTCTCTCTTCTACCCAACCTGGAAGCTCTTTGACGAGGTTGGGGAAAACATTTTCACTCACTTCCTGAATAAGTGTTTTGGTACTTCCGTGCTACTAGTTTCCTCCTAATATAAGCCTCCATAGTTAGCCAAAATGACACCAAAATGATGGAACGTGAATCATGACATCCAAATACAAGCTGTACCTTCTTGTATTTTTATTCCAACATTTCTTTGAAAGCACATAAATAAAGGACTTTTTTGATGCAACACACATTTTATAATTTGACCTCCCTAATCCCTCTTGATGAAGAAATGTTGCCAGGATCTCCCAGACTGGACAGTCCAGTGCAGGTTGCATGAAGTCCCACAGCGTACAATGGAGAAGCAAACCAAGACATGGTTATTAATGAGCTATGGGGGGAATTCTTTTCCCCAAATATCTCCTCCATGAAAGACCCCAACATTGTGGGAAAACTCCTTTCACAGTGCTGGGCTGTCCCAATTACTTTCCAAGAAGCAGGAAAGGACATTGTTTTCCTTGCCAAAGTAAATGAGTATATTTTATAAACAAAATTGTTTTCAAATGGCATATATCCTCTGAGATAATTAAATCTCAATATTTTGATCACATTAGCCTTTCAAGGTAAGGTCACCAGAGTTTCATAACATGTGACAATCTTGTTGGATTTCAGATGATTTTTTTTTTTAATGAAACAAGTACACATTCTCAGGAAGAAAGGAAAAACTCGTATTCATTACCAAGATTCTAATTCAATTAAACTGTTTTTGTTGTATGCATGTCTGACTGACCTCATCTGATCATGGATGCTGAGCAAGATCAGGTCTCATTAGTTACAATACCAGTTGTGTACATTAAACAAGTACCTTAAAAAAAACTCAGAAAAGAACAAAAACAAATCATTTTCATACTGTTAGCAATAAAGTTACATACACAGGTAGGATTAGATCTCATGATTAAGCTAATGACATCCATCACTTTTTGTTCTTTTCAGTAGTAATCAAGGAACAATAATGTAAGACTGCAGAAGTTTGGTTTGGTCTAGTGCTAAGGCACCAGGCTACAAACCAGGAGACTGTGAATTCTACTCCCACCTTAGACCTGAAAGCTTGCTGGGTGACTTTGGAAGAGTTATTTTCAAGCCAACTCACCTCACAGAGTTGTGGGCAAAATAGGAAGAGGGAAGGATATTAGGCATGTTATTAATTAATCCTTGAGTTATTAATTAAAATAATAAAGGTGAGATTTTTTAAAAAAAATCTCTAAAAAGTCATTGCCTGGAATGTCTATGGAGATTCTCAGTCATCCAGGTCATGATTGTCCCAAAGGTGCTTTTTTCATGAGGCAACTAGACTTTCTTGTTTTTCTTGAAGACGTTTCGCTACTCATCCAAAAAGCTTCTTCAGCTCCATTACCTGGAATAGAAGCAGTGTGAAACTGGATAGAGGTGGTCAACTCAGTGGAGAAATTAGATCATGACACCGAATATAAGATGTTCTAGATGAGTATAATTTTTTGGAAATGTAAGATGCCCAGCTTGAAGTTGCTCTTAGATCTACAGCTGTTCCTTGAAGTAACAGTGGGGGTAGGAATGTCTTAGACCAGGGGTGTCAAACTGCTGGCCCACGAGCCGGATGCGTCACGCCAAAACCGCACCCACCCCATTGCCGGCAATGGGAAAAAAGTTGTGATACGTCGTGACACGTCACGTGATGTCACAAGTTTGACATCCGTGCCTTAGAGCAGGAATCTCTAACCTTGGCAACTTTAAGACTTGTGGACTTCAACTCCCAGAATGCCCCAGCCAGCCATGCTGGCTGGGGAGTTCTGGGAATTGAAGTCCACAAGCTTTAAAGTTGCCAAGGTTGGAGACCCCTGCCTTAAACCAAATTGACTGATGCACCATCCCTGGCTTTTCCTGGTAAAGATATACCTACACAAATGCATGCTTGAACAAACTTTTTCCTAGAGTAGGAAAGATATTCTGCACTCAGGCTGCCCTTGAAAAATGTGCGGATTGTGAAAACCTAGACTAGTGCCCTCTTTATTATGCCTCAGACAGTGAGGTAAGCATCATAAAGGCATGCAATTCATTTTCAGTAAAGAAGTTACAATTGCATAAGTTCTATTTCTTTTGTTAATTTTATTTTAGTTCTGTGCATAACCAAGTCCCAAATGCACAAGGATTTCATTTATCAATAATGATATCATCAGCATTTATCTTGTATCAATGACTGATTCCTCATAAATCCATTGAAAAAGAAGAACACTTCCGATAGTTATTGTAACTCTTTTTTTTAAAAAAAAGTATTTTATTAATTTTCTGTCATTACAATTCATTTGTGCTTAATGAACAAGGTGCTGTCTGGGTTAGTTTTTGCTTAGTCATACTCTCTATCTCATTTTTCTAACCATTGATAAAATAAATTCCATGTTTGGAAGTATTCTGTATCTTCTTTTCCTTTAATTCTCAATGTGAGTCTATTCATTTCCACACAGTCCAGTATTTTCTTAATTATCGCTTCCTCCAATGGTGTTATCTCATTTTTCCAGTGCTGCGCAAAAACAATCCTCGCGGCAGTTAATACATGTAATGTTAAATATATTGTTTATCAAATTTTTCTGTCATTATGCCTAGTAAAAAACAGTTCAGGTTTAAAATCTACATGTTTCCCTAACATCTTCTCTAACCAAGTATGTATTTTGGTCCAAAATATTTTTGCTTTAACACATGTCCACTATAAGTTATAGTATATGGTGGGATTTTGATTGCATTTCCAACATTTACTAGACATATTTTTAAACATTTTTGCTAATCTAACAGGTGGAAAATGCCATCCATAAAACATTTCATATATTTTCTCTATATGAAGTAGCCATTGTCAGCTTATAATTTCTTTCCCGAAGATTTTGCCATTTTTCTAATTCTATGTTATATCCAAAACAATTTGCCCATATAATTGTTTCTTTCACTTGTTCATCTTCCATTTTTAAATTCAATAAAAAAGTTATACAATTTTTAATCATTTTTTCATCAGAAATTAACAACACCTTATCAAATGTTGTCTGATCTTTATAAAAACCATACGTTTAAACATGTTTGTCATATCTCGATTGCATTTGCAATCGGGGGACACCATGATAAGTCAATGCCTTGGTCTTCTAGCTCTTGTTTAGATTTTAATTTCCTATCTGTATTCAAAATATCCTTATATGTTAAGATTTTTTCAAATTTAACTAGATTTGGGTGAGCAAAAGCTTCCATCATTGATAGCCATCTTGGGATTTTCATATAGATTTTAGGTTTTATCTTTTCCCATACCAATAGTAATGCATTTCTTATATAATGGTTTTGGAAATATCTATGGGTTTTATTCTTTTCATGCCATAAAAAAGCATGCCACCCAAGTTGCAGGTCATTTCCTTCTAAATATAACAACCTTTTGTTTCTGAGAGTTATCCATTCTTTTAGCCATGTTAGAGCACACGCTTGGTAGAATAGAACAGGGCTTTTCAACCAGTGGTACGGGTACCACCTGTGGTACATTGGCATCTGGCAGGTGGTAAGCGACCATCTTAGAAAAGTGGTAGCGGGGGAGGGGAATGAGCATCGCACAAGCCTGAGTGAGAGATGGCTGGAAGCTGCAGGGCTGTCAGGGCTCAGTGGAAGCGCCAGGATCAGTGCCGCTTTCCAGCTGATCGGTGCTTCTTCTGGACTGTCAGGGCTCAGTGGAAGCACCAGGATCAGTGCGAGGCTCCAGCTGGAGCTCGGCGCTGATCCTGGTGCTTCTGCTGAACCCTGAAGAAGCACCAATCAGTTGGAAAGCAGCATTGATCCTGGCACTTCTGCTGAGCCCAGAAGAAGCACCGATCAGCTGGAATGTTGCAGCATCTCCAGGGTCTTGTGATTTACATTCAGATGCTTGGCAACTGATTCATATTTATGACGGTCACAGTGTCCCAGGGTCATGTGAAGTGACCAAAACCTGCTGCAACCACCCAGAAGATGGAGGGAATAAAAACCAAACACCCCCACCCCACCCCCACTGCCAATCCTCAACAGAAATGCTCACAACAATGAAAACCTCAGACAGGAGGAAGAGCGCCGCTGGATGGGCAGGCAGGTGTCTTGCTCGGCTGAGGCTTGGGGGGCACTTTTTTTCAGTGCCACTGTAACTTCGAACAGTCACTAAGTGAAATGTTGTAAGTTGAGGACTAGCTGTACTTTACCCCTTTATTTGTTTTGGTCATCAAGTTTTTGACACCTTGCTAGGCAACTAGTGGTACTCGGATATTGCCATATCCTAAAAGTGGTACAATGGATGAAAAGGTTGAAAAGCCCTGGAATAGAACTCAATCTGGTAAACCAAATTCTCAATTTTCTTTGGTTTCTTGTCTTTCTTTCCTTGCCAAATAAATTTCAAGATCAATCTATTCAAATAATCAAAAAACCTTTTTTTACTATTTTTACAGGTACTCTTTGAAATAAAAAAGAAGTTTTGGTAAAATATTCATTTTCACAATAGCTATTCTTCCTAGTAATAATAATTGTAGGTTCTTTCATTTTTCCAAGTCTATTTTTATTTGACTTAGTAATTTTATGTAGTTATCTTATTTTATCGTTGCACATCTTGCTGTCAAATATATTCCCAAATATTTAACTTTCTTAACTATTTGTAAGTCTGCTTTTCTGACAGTTGTGTTTTTTGCTTGTCTGCCCTCAGGCTGCCCTTGAGACATTTGTTAAGCGAGTTTCGTTCCATTTTACAACTTTCTTCCCATAGTTGTTAAGTGAATCATCACAGCCGGTCCAAAGATTGCAAAAGGTGATCACATGACCCCAGGACACTGCAACCATCATAAATATGAACCAGTTGCCAAGCATCGGTGGATGGTGGATGGTGCAATGGTCGTACGTATGAAAACTGGTCATAAGTTGCCTTTTTTTCAGCGCTGTTGTAACTTTGAACAGTCACTAAACAAACTGTTGCAAACTGAGGACTACCTATATTGTAAATACATGCCGGTTGCCAAGCGCCTGAATTTTGACCATGTGACCATGGTGACAATTGTAAGTGTGAAGACTGGTTGAAAGTCCCTTTTTCGCTTCCTAACACTAGATCTTATTGATTAAGTGACCAAATCATTCTTAGTTGCTTTGAAATTACATAAGATTATTATGGATTATTTGATCACTCTATAAGATTATTACGAAAGGTTATTATAAGATAATGGATCAGGTTTAACAGTGATAATATTGTAAAATATGAAAGCTGGGTACAGAAAGAGAACGAGAGAATGAAGGCAACTTCAACTTAGATAGGCCTGTATCAAAAACAGCTGAAAAGTCTGGACGACTCATAAAAGAGCCAAGGTTGCCTACCCATGGACTAGACCAATCCCCAGCTCAAGCAAGAAACCCTATACCATTTCAGACAAATGGTTGTCCAATCCCTTCTTAAAGATTTCTGGTGTTGGAGCACCCACAGCTTCTGGAGGCAAGTAATTCCACTGATTTATATTCAGAGGACCTGCTTGATGAATGCCATTTCTAAATCACTACAATGCACTCTGTATGAAGCCACCCTTGAAAATAACAAAAATGCAGCTTCGTGCACTCACGTTCTTTTGATTGCATCATTCACAAACTATATTCCATCACTTTTAAAGAATACCATACTATCTTCCAGTATGAATCTGATCCAAGTTCAACATTGTTGTGAGAATGTTTAATATTTGAATGGTTTGAAACTTCAGTAATTGAGACAGTACCTCGCCCTTGAACCTAGGTATACACATGAGTGCAAGGAAGGCAAGCAATGAAACATGCAATATAACACCATAGTCTAAACTCCATTCCTTAAATATCTGCATGCAACATTCATTTTTTGTTCTTTCCTCTATAATAAATATCTATTCTCCTTAACAAAATCTAGTTAATAATACTAAGAATAAATAAATACCATTGCATTCTAGATTAATGAAATGAAAGGTAAGGAAAAGAATCAGCCTAATTCATATTCATTGTCATATAAATGAATTAACGTCTTTGTCAGAGTGAACAAATGGAGTGTATTGTTCCTTTTACTATTATTTAGGTACCTTGAGAGTGTGTATAACAGACGAATTCAAAGGTGTTAAAAGATAAATTAAGTTATACAAACTATTCATAAAAATGTGTCAAGTAAAATCCCAATGCTACTTAAGAGTTACAGAATATATATTCATTTATATATTCTATTAATACTATTAATTCTATTTTATGTGCTAAAATAGAATGGTTAAGAAAAGAAGAAAATTGTATTAATCACCTTGTGTAATAGCAATAAGCACTTAGACTTATAAAACCGCTTCACAGCACTAAGACAAACACAAAACTATAAAACCATAACTATTGAGAAAGCCAAACAAACTGTGTGACCTGATTCTCACCAGCAGCCCTTCTAAATTTTTGCAATCTACTTCATGAGATCTTATTAAACTTGTTCTAATATTCCATACTATTTAGTTGTTAAAGAAAAAAAACATGTTTAGTGGGTTCATACTCAGTAGATAAAAGACATTCTACTGAAAGTCTACATAACATTAAATGTTTATTCAGCTACTGTTTTCCAATTCAGTGATCGGTTGGTTATCTGCTACGGATAATAAACCTTTTAAGAAAAATTGACTCTTATCTAAATGCATTAACCTTTCCTAGGTTGAGAAAAGATATTTTTAGAACTTGGTGCAGTGTTTTCTCTTGTTTACTTTTGTGAAGTAGGTCTTCCCTAATCCCAGGAACTGAATTTTTATCTGCTATCATAGCTGAAGCAACAGTCTGCCCATAATGCAGGGTGTCCTAGGTGTCTAGTTCCTGAAGGAGAATTGAGATCATTTTGCATCAAACTGTTCTCCAGCTTGGCTAAATACAGTGCCCAAGAATTTTAGTATTGATGTGTTTGCGAAGTAAAATTACAACCTGTAACATGGACAGGACAATTGAGGCAGAAGAAGATAAATTAAAAGGGCATGAGCGCAAAATAACAAAAGGCTCATAGGCCAGAACACTGTGGTTTAAAAACATTCTGAGTGCAAACAAAATCCATGAAGAATTAGCAGAATGCATATGCCCAGATAATTAGTGCTGCAAAGAGTTACAGCCACAATAAAAATCCAACAACTGGAGTCTGTTTGCAACTCCATTGTGGCACATATAATTTATAAATCAACTGTTTCATGGCAGGAGGCTTTTTCTATAGCACAGCTAGGATTGAATCTTGTCACTCAAGCCCAAACTGACGTGGGTCAAATAGCCATCTAGAAGTGATGAGCCAGTAGCAAATAAGCTCAGCTTTATATCTCGCAATGCATAGCCATGGACTGGCACCGTTTTTGCCATCTTCATTCTCCTCTTCCTATTTTTAAATTTTAATTTACCGAGGTGAGGGATAGATACTATCAGTGCCTAATGACTGAAAATTGTAGATTTATTTTTTTTAACTTGAAAACCATGTTTTTTAAATCTTCTTAAAAATAAAATGTTATTTCTTGCCAAATGTCTGGAATATCAGCAGTGAAGAAAAGTACATTTCTTTTTATTTCTACAGCTGTAAGTATGACATTATTTAAATGAGTGTAAAATGTAAAATATTAGGAGGGAAGAAGCAGTTGTGAAGTAGAAAATGGGAAAGGAGGGAGAAGAATATTAACATAATATAACATAACATAACATAACATAACATAACATAACATAACATAACATAATATAATATATACTTAATGCATTATAAAGATAAGAAAGGGTCACATAAAACTATGAAGATAAGAGTCAAAAGTTACTAAGTGTATCAATGAATCATAAATTTCAACCATAGTAGATGGAAATTCAGATTTGTCCTCTCTTGGAAAAGCCTTTACAAGCCTTTACAAAAGTGATTGGATCTGATTTATATAAAGAACAAAAAAAGATGCCATTTAGCTACTCAAGCATTCAAGGTGGCAAACAAATTTATATTGTAAAGTGATACCTGAATATGCTCTGGAAAGATGGACATTATTGAATCAGTTGTGTCTTCTGGTGACTACTTTTTCACATCCATCATTTTCTTGGCAACATACATGAATTGTTCACCAGTGCAGGTTTTCAATATACTGTATACCTCGTCGAAACGTCACCAAGATACTTTCAATCTTACACGGGAAAAGACCCGAATACGCCAAGACCTGCATATATATATATATATATATTCATTTTCTAGTTTAGCCTGGATCCTGAAATTCTCTGCTGATCTCTGAGCTAAGTACTAATTAAGCCTGACTTTGCTTAGCTTTTATGCCCGGACAACATCAGCTAGGTACTGCCATCTGCTGCAATTAAATATGTCTACGAAATAGCAATTCAGTTGTTTAAACTGTAGATCATCTTGCATGGATTGATCGAAGGGCATTTGTGTAAGTTATGGGAAGTAAATACATGAATAAAACATTTGGAGATGTGAGCACATCTGAGTCAGCTTTCAGAGGTACTTGACTGAACAAAATGTACTTTGGTACAAACTGAAATATTCGTATTTACTGGGCTAGCGTCAGAAAACAAGCAGCGATAGGCAATATGGTGATTTATTTATCAAGCAGTAGTAAAACCACTTGAAACAACTTTTTGAATTGCTGTGTTAATTGCAAAGTTCTGAATGTCTTGTTTTCTATGACGGCTACAATCCATTTTATGGCATAATATTATAGTTTTCTCTTGTGGTAGATCTATTACTCGAATGGCATCATTAGAGGCTGAAAACAGTAACTAAAGAAATGTAATCTTTCCCTTTAAGACTTAAACATTTTTAGAAGATTCGGATGTGATGCTAAAAAAAGCACAAAACAAAGACACTTTATAGTAATGCAATAGCCTTAAGCCAAAAAAGTAAGTAGACTTGTTTCTATCAACAGAGAAAAATGTTTAGAAATCAGGATGAAGTATAGATGTACCAACCTGGTTATCAACAATGCCAGTGAACATGGTTAAAAACAAGCTCCAAAATAAAATATCAGATGGGGAAAAAATGATAAATGAGTGAAGAGCGTTAAAAAATAAATAATAAAAAGCTCAGCTTGATCCCATGAACATGGTTGCTATCACTTTATAATAAATTACACATTGTAATGTTCCTTGTGAGTACTTGAGATTTATGTGACTTCTTCAGCATGAATTTAAATAGTACATAATTGGGAGGGGGGGAAGTGATGTGACATCTTTATATCAGTACAGGCAAATGAGACCTGAGCTTTCTCTTTGTATCCACTTTTCACTCAAGTTCTTTGAAATCATGTACATTTCCCCCATCTAGCACCAATTCCAGAAAGACTGGGGAGAAAATTGCCTGGCTTTTCACGGGAGACTGTACAGCTAGAAGGTGAATAGGTCTTCACACCTCAGTCTTCTATCACTACAAATCTCAAACTCTTATTGTCTGCTTTATGGGATAATAGGGCAGACATGAAAAAAACGTGTCTGGCTGTCCCAATGACTTTCTCCCAAAAAACATTTTTTGAAAGTTCTGTTTCTGCTGAAATCCATCTTCCCCAGTTTTTCTTCTCCTGCAAAAGACACTTCAAATTGTTCTCTTTTTGAAGGAATGTTGAGATTTAGTTTGAAGGAAATGGCTTTTGAGCTTACACTATGGAGAGGAAAATGAACTGAGTTTTACTGTTGTTGGCAAATTAAGCATGTCACAATCATGATCAATTAATTGATGGGCTTGGTCTGTCTTGGTGTATTGCAACTCATACAGGCTGGACCTTATTTCTAGAAGTTTTAGTAAGGTTGCAGTAGTTTTGTGTCTTATGTATGATCAACTACAATAGTCAATTTGTAGAGAATACTGCTTTTTTCTTCCTATTTCAGTTTCCTATTATTGTGCTACCATTTTGTTTTCTGTCCTTTCTGATTTTATTTATTTATATAAAACACATACACACATGTATAAACAGATGACTTGTCTTGGAATTGAACTGAAGGTATGATAATTTAAAAAACAGCAAATTTCAGAAAACACAGTTGTGCCCAGGCAAGTGATGAAACGTGTCTAACAAATCATGACGCAAACTCTTACAAGAGACGTCTCATCCACACTAAAATAAACATCAGAATACTTAGATACATATAAACACATACACATGCACACATGCACACAATATGCAGCAATTTTAATATTTGAATTTGAAAAACATATGTTTAGAATGATCTATTATTAATTAATTATATTTGTTTGCCGCCCGTCTCACTGCAAGGTGATTCTTGATCTGTTGTCTATCGTATAGATGGGTATGTTTAAAATGTAAAATAAACATTTAGCACAGCATTACTGTAAACCTATTTTACAATTAATGTATGAATGACTAGTAGAAGTTGCTTGGCTCTGCATTCTTCAATTAATTGCCAAGGGAGACAAAACGAAATAACACTTTCCACTGATTGTGTTCAGATGAGGAAGTATAGCTAAATAGAGCCTGCAAATAGATGAAGATATGGTTAACTGAAAAAAGACCTCTAGAAAAGGATCAGGCCTAAAACCTGAATTGTAAAGGAATTGAATTGTAAAGGAATTGTAAAGATGAACACAAACATCCTGAGGGTAAATGAAAAGAAGGTTTTAAAAAAATGAAAAAAAAATGGAAGCCTATTTCAACATAGTTTTACATGAGTTCATCTTCCCTTTGGCCATTCCTTAGGAGTTATCAGCCCCATTACATAGCTACAAATAATTCATTTTTTATCATCTTAACAATCAACCAGCCTTCAGTTCACTGAACAAGTTTCTGATCTTTCATAATCAGCACTCTTGCTTTACAATAGACTCTTTATACCAGATTTTTAGTGGCTTAGATTAGGATGCAGCAGCTGATAATCATGTGTTTAGCATGAACGAAGGGTCGGTTTTTAATGTAAACTCTGTGCAATGCAACTAAACTTGAACTGGAAGACAGACACTTTCATTTTTTTTAAGGCATGGCAGAGACTGAATCACATGACAGCTATGTACTATTTCCTAATTTGTCATATTTTTCCTTTGAAAACTCCTTCCCCAAATATAGAAGGTCTCAGTCTGAATCTGATAAGCACAGAGCAGCTGCTGTTTACAACGCTTTAAAGAGATTATCTGATCTTCTTTCTCCACAGAAGCACTGCTGGGGGTAAACTTGGCAATGCCACTGGAGAATAATAATGTAAAACAAACATCCCAATCATACAATGAACCCATTAAAAAGAATCTTGATTGTATCCTTATTTAGTGACAAGCAACCATTTTTTTATAATGAAAAAGAATTTGGCATTAAACAGAGAGGTATTGATTAGTCATGCAAACTGCCCATGATGGAATTGCTTCCTTTGTCAATAATTATGTGTACTAAAACAAACCTCTATGTAGGAAGGAAAGCAGGAGAGACGGAGAGAGCACAGGAAATGTGATTTATGGCAACTTTCCAACTCATTCCCCCAACTACTCACACTTAACTAATAGTGGCTTTGAAATGTTGCCTTGTTTTATTCTCCTGAAACTGGAATGAAATTCAATAAACAACCTCACCAGTAAAACAATCTAATGGTGCCATCTTTAATGGACGGTGGTCTTCATGGTGCATCAGACTTGTAGTCCCAGTTTAATTGTAATGTTTTAATCATGATCCGATTGACATGCTACCTTCTGTATTTCCACCATCAGAGTTCATTTCTATGGGATGGGCAACATGAGGCCGATCATGGATATCCTATCTGAATTAATAGAGATTCTTGTTGAGCTGTTCTGTTTGCTTAAATTTCTGGAACTAAAGTATTATCAAGAAAAACATTCCTGTTTCCAATGCCTTATTTGTTTAAAGATGTCAAGCTTAATAAATTTGAATTTTACATCTACCTTTGTCTGTTTCCCGCACTCACTTAGTAGGATTATGAATTATGCAACATTTCGCTCAAATGCTCCTCTCAATATGAAAATCAAAATTAGAAGCAGGCATGCACATACTATATAAAATAGATACACCCTGTAAGCCACCTGATTGGAGCTAGATGTACTAGACTAGAGACTATCGTTATTAGCACTTTCATTTTCACACACAGGAAACGCTAGTTGATCCTATGAAGGTTTGCGAAGAAAAAAAAGCTGTATTTTAATTCCTTATACTTCATAAAAAGTTGAGTTAGAAAGGAGTCTGCTGAATCGTAATGTCTGTGATATCTAGATACAGCCTCCCCTCCACTTCTTTCCTTCCCTTGAGTTCAACTACAAGAATATATGAAGACAGCCCTAAGATACATCTTTTAGAGGATCAGTCTTAAGGACTGGTGAAGGATCCAACTGCTGTGTAATCAAAAGAAGCTGTTGGCTTCTTAGGACTGAAGGGCAGTGTACAAAGAAAGAGTGCAGAGAAAAGTAGCAAAGAAGATTAGAGATCAGTAGGCTGAACAATTGCAGGAACTGGGTATAACTAGTCTAATGAAGAGACAGTCTAGGGGTGACATAATAGCAGTCTTCCAGTATTTGAGAGGCTGTCACAGAGAAGGGGGGGTCAACTATTCTCCAAAGCACTTGAGGGCAGGACAAGAAATAATGGATGGAAACTTATCAAGGCTAGATCCAATCTAGAGCTAAGGAAAAAATTCCTGACAGTGAGAACAATTAATTAGGGGAACAGCTTGCCTCCAGAGCTTGTGCTGGGAAGTTTTTAAGAAGAAATTGGACAGCCATTTGTCAGGAATGGTATAGGATCTGCTGCTTGAGCAGGGGGTTAGATTAAAAGATATCCCTTACAACTCTCAGTTGTTCTTCGAGTGAATCTGTTCATGCTGCTACTCCTGCTGAACAGATTACCTGCCTGATCTTCTCAGTATGTTCCTACCCTCCCTTCCTCAATTCAGCTGCCACTCCTGTTCCAACATATTGCCCACTAGCCCTCCCCCCACATATTCCAGGTATTTTCCTTCCCTTTCCCAGAACTCATGCAAAGCATGTGCATAAGGACACACTTTTTTTTTCTTTACAGAAACTAGAGGCCACTTTATGGAATGCTTTCCAAATAGTAACTAAGTCCTTTATTTTGGGTTGCTGTCTAAATGAATGTGTATCCAACATTTAATGGACATTGTATTCAAGGTTCATTAAACCTAAGCCTATTAAACCAAGGCTTACTACAGCTCCTTATTTTGATTTTTTTTGTTGTTGTTGTTGTTTTTGTCTGATGAGTTTGGTTGGAAGGGAAATGAATTTTTAGTATATAGTTTAAAATTTCATTAATGGATACATATGCAAGGCGACACCAACTATGACTAAGCTTCAGTGCTGAAAACCAGAAAATGTTTCAAAGCAGAATGTAATGAATCCAAAATCGAATCAATTTTGAATTAGGCCTTGTGAGTTTTGTCCATCTTGAAATCACAATGATTTTTGTTTCTGCTGTTATCTCTATCTTGAGATTATAACTGATTTTAATTCAGCCCTTTGTCCTATAGAGAAATCATTTTACCTAAGTTGGGCTACAAAGAAGAGATAATAGCAAGAGAAGTTTGGAGGGGAGATTGTAAATTGGAAAGAAAGATTTATTTGAAAAAACACACATGCATTTAAACTCTCCTGTGAACTCGTGATTCCTTTCTCTGTTCTTGGTGTAATTTCATGGCTTGCTTTCCTTTGAGAGAAGCATCATCTGAAAAAAAGAAGAAGAAACTCTTATCAGACCCATAGGATGGCTGTTGTTCTATGCGATGGCTTACAAGATATTACAGTCTATGAAGCTACATTAAGTGCTTTCTGCTCAACTGCCATTGTGACAAAGCCTTCCCTTCCCATTTCCATGGCTGGAAATGATGTAATAATAGCTATTATATCACTGATAAAAAGTTTTAAAAGCTTTGGAAAGCATAAAACAATTCCCTATGACAATTGAGGAAACAGAATCCATTCCACAAAAGTGCACTTATCTTCCCTTTCAAAAAATTTTGTTCATGCATTAAGAGTGTGTGTAATGATGAAACGAAGTTCAAAGTCTTTCAGTCATATGTGTGTTTCATCATTTTACTCCTTTATAAATTCAAAGTTATGTCTTTTGCAGAAACTTCAGAACAAAACCTTGATTTAACAGACCAATCAAAGAGGAGAGAGTGTCCATTAAATCCAAATTACCATTAAACCTGAATACATACCTTCTGTGCTCATTTGGTATGATTTGCAGTAAAGCCTTCACTCCATTAAATGGGGGGGTGTAATCTGAATAAAATGTGTCCATTTTTATCCAAGGTCCATTAAATCCAGGTTTTACTGTTAAAGCAAAATTATACCAATGGTTATTGTAGTTCACAGGTGAATCCTTAATGCTATCTATGGAGATTCTCTGTCATTCAGGTCATAGTTGTCCAAAAGGCAACTGGACACTCTTTGTTTTTGTTTGAAGACATTTCGCTTCTGAACCAAGAAGTTTCTTCAGTTCTGACTGAATGGTGGAAGGATTTATATTCCTTGCAGTCATCTGGTTGTTAGCACTTTTTCTGAGAGTCATTGAGGGGACTTGGGAGGTTTATCTGTGCCCTCAGGGTCACCTGAATAGTGTAAATGGGTGTAGAACAAGGGTCTTCAAACTTGGCCCTTTTATGACTTGTGGACTTCAACTCCCAGAATTCCTCAGCCAGGTATGCTGGCTGAGGAATCCTGGGAGTTGAAATCCACAAGTCATAAAAGGGCCAAGTTTGAAGACCCCCGGTGTAGAACTTTCTTGGAACAGCTGAAAGGATTGTGTTGTAAAGTGCTATCTTATTGCCATCAATAGTCACTACAGTTATGATGCTATATTTTTTTCATAGGAAACTGGTTCTTCACTGACCTCTTACTCTCTGGATGGTTAGCTGCTCAGAAGCTCTTGAATTTCCTGCAATCAACTCTTGTCTCTTTTATTATGGTGAAACAAATTACCACCATCTCATGATTAAGGGGTGGGATAAGAAACTGAGAAAACCCAGGTTCCAATTACCCTCAGCCCCGGAAGTTGACTGGGTGACTTTGAGCCAGGCACCTTTTTTTCTGCCTGTCTGTGTCATAGGATTGTAATGGTGAGGAAGGACAGGAGGAATGAGAACTATGTACAGCATATTGCTCTGAACTCCTATATGTGAGATGGGATATAAATCAATATCAGCTTCAGTATCAAGTCACTCTGTGAAATGGGTGGAAATTTGATAAATAAATAAATAAATTTTATTTCTTGTGTCCTTCATCCTTTATTTGAATGACTGCACTAGGCAGACCTGCAAGTATCTAAATGTGGATATCCCCTTTGTGTGGTTAAAATCAACTATACCAGTTTTCCTTAAGTAGGGACTTTCAGATATATTTCACTTCAATTCTTCTTCCAACTTATGTGAAGTTTAGACAAATTCTTTCTTGTAACAATGCTGAATAATAATATTTTTTTAAAAAAAAATCATATTCACTTGTGGCATTAGAGGTGTCATTAGGCACCACTATGTAAGGAAACAACCGAAATAAAGCATGGGACTGCAAGCTAAGTTCCATAGAAAATATATTTCTGAGTTCTGGAGCATGCCTATGGGTCAGGTTTTGGGATGGAAACATGCTGAATACTAAGTTAAATCAGTAGCAAGTTTCACATATGTGAGTCCTTCCTTGAGTAGAGTTTACAAGTAAAGTATCTCCCCTCACAAAGTGATTTCAAGCTATTTTATTTTGCCTTTGTTTCATAGGATGAAAACATCTTGTTTAGGAAATCTAATGACAAATTTTTATAAAAGGTTTGGTTCACATTTGAAAACCAAGGATCAGACCAAAAATTTTGTAGCTATGCAGTTTAATTCATTAAACCCAACCTAGGGCAGAAGCATAATTATGTACTTACATGGGTTTTGTATTAAATAATTATGGGGGCTGTTATTAGAACATGCAAATAACTGCCCTGGCATTATGAATTGATTATAAATACTAAATCATGATGTGTACAAACCACAAACACATAAAAGGTGCTTGAGATTATAAATTGACCATCCAACCCTGGAATTAAGGCAGGCCAAAAAACTAACCTATAACACCGAAGTAAAAGTTGTAACTAAACTGCACTGTTTTAATTAGGATTATGTTACAAACCACACCATTTTATCATGGCACTCACACCAAGTTGGAAGGAAGTTTCAGCTCCCTTTAAATGTAACTTGACAAGATCTGGGCTGGTAAGCAACTGCAGAGTTTATAAGCAGCAGCTTATGTCAGACGTTTCAGAGAATTCTCGCATTTTTTGGCAAATATTCTGAGCATTCTGCCAATACACTACGAACATTAGTAATCCATAAATATTAATGTTGTTGTCCATGTTTATATTTTATAATTTTTGACCTTTGCACAGAACAATCCCAGTGTATTTTCAAGATCTTTATGGCATTTGCATCCCACTGTTTAGCGTTCCCTTCATTTCCATTCATGTGTCAATAAAACATGGACCAATTAAGGAAAACTCAGTCTGTTCTATGTACAGTATGTGTATTTGGAAGAAAAGCTTATTAGGTTCAATAAAACATTTTCTCAAGCAAGACTAGGTAATCCTAAAAGCTTGTTTCACAACAAAAATCCTAAACACAATGGAAGTCAGTATGATTCTCAATTTATTGTGCTACCAGGATTTGGGAAGGGGAGGGAAGGATCCACGGATTTGTTTTTTTATGAAACATATGGATAGTAGCATTTATGAGGTAAAAAAAATGGGGAAAGAAGATTTATTTAAAATCTGCCTAACCATATGCCAGCTGCTTTGGTCTTCCAAAGCTGTCTTTCAAAAATGGATGATTTGTATTTTACTGCTATTTTATTTCCCAGTAATAAAGCAAAATTAGTTTAAGAGAAAATCTAATAAAAAAAATAATTGCGGCTCATTGATTTTCCTTGATCTTTCTGCAATGTACTCAGTTTATAATCAGTTTTGTTGCAAGTCCCAGAAGAAAACAAGCAATTATTATTATGTTCCCAGTTCATGATTTCTATGAAAAATTCATATTTTGTTTATATATTTAAATACAGCTTAAAACTATTAGAATTATTGCCTGATGGACAAAGATATAAACTTCAACCGGTGTTGTAATACCCACTCAGGCATAAAGCCCACTTTGGCCAAGCTGCTATAATCCAGCTTTATCTAATTCAAAGGTTATTATTAAGGGTAAAATAAAGAGAGAATAGGAAAACAAGTAAATGTAGTCCTCATCTTACAACCACAACTGGGGCCAGAACTTCCATCGCTAAGCAAAGCAGTTGTTAAGTGAGTTGCAGCCCATTTATGACCTTTTTTTTTGAGGCAGATGTTAAATGAATTAGCACGGCCATTAAATGAATCATGCAACTGTTAAGTGAATACAGCTACCCGCATTGACTTTGCTTGCTAAAAGCCTCCTGGGAAGGTCACAGAAGGTGATCAGGTGAGCCCAGGAAACTGCAACTGTTGTGAAAAATTTCAGTTGCCAATGGCCTGAATTTTAATCCCATGACTGAAGGAATGGTGTAATGGTGGTAAGAGCAATGACCCATCACAAGTCACTTTTGTCAGTGGCTGGCAGAACTTCAAAGAGTCTTTAAAGAATGGTTGTAAGTTGAGGGCCACTTGTATGTTCCTTTAAGGAAATGTAACCTATAAAAACTGTAAACAGCATCAATAGATAAACTACGTTTTGTTTTTGAGCCTATAGAGGGAAAAGTTGGATAAGTTCTTGTTTGATTTTGTAGTTATGATTCTAGAGGGACTCACAAACTGGAATTAAACTTTGCTCCTGGATACAGGATCAACTTCTCATCCTAGTTCCGATGAATCATGTAAGTAAGAGTTAAGTATGTACAAAGCTAGACATCATGCACCCTTTTCCCTCCCTCCAGCTACATTTGCAGCCACAGGCGAGGGAGGAGGAGAAGCAACCTAGAACTAAGAAGAAATTTCCTGACAGTTAGAACAATTAACCAGTGGAACAACTTGCCTCCACTTGTGAATGCTCCAACACTGAAAGTTTTTAAGAAGAGATTGGACAACCATTTCTCTGAAATGGTATAGGATTTCCTGCCTGAGCAGGGGATTGGACTAGAAGACCTCCAAAGTCCCTTCCAATTCTCCTATTCTATTCTATTCTATTCTATTCTATTCTATTCTATTCTATTCTATTCTATTCTATTCTTGCCAGTTTTAGAAATGGCATATCTAAAATTCTTCTGTTTTTGCTGGTTGGTATTTGGGCATTTGCTGTGAGAAAACCATCTTCTCACTTGGAGAGTTCACCCAATCATTAACAGTGTCCTCACCACCAGCAGAAGCTGATAGAGAAGGCTCTCCCACTCTCTCCAGCCAGCCACATTCAGCACTTAGGACTGCATTCTTGTTTTTTTATTTTATTTCAAGGACTGGTACTCTGTCCTTCACAAAGTATAAAACTGATGAAAAATTAATTCTTCCACCTGGCATTGAACTTAGTACTCTCTCTGTAGTAGCACTTGTCTTCTGGAATGAGGTTCCCCTGAGATCCAGAGGGCATCCATTTTGCTGTTGTTTAGAAGAGCCAGGCCTTTAGCAAGAGAGAGGGAGATCTTTCACTTCATTATCCTTGTCATCTTTTATCTTTATTTTTCATGTTTTGTTGTAATTTCCATCTTTGATTGTTGCAGGCCTGCCCAGAGTCAATGAGAGTTGGTTCGTATACAAGTTGCCCAACTCCCAACAACTCTAGACAGTTGCAGGTAAACAATATTAGAAGCCAAAAAAGAAAAGTATAAGTAGACACTGTAAAAATGAAGAGCAAGGTTAGGAAGAGGCATGGGAAAATTACATGGGAATAAAAAAAAATACCCTTGAGCTCAAAGGGGGACTTTATTCACCCTTACTAGGGTGAAGAACCAGGTCTTCAAGGTCCTTCAAACACTAGCAGGGTGAGGATCTTGGGGGAACCTTATTCCAAAAGGCACATGCTGTTACAGAGAAGGTGTGCTTCCAGGGTCCCGAGATATGGCATTGTTCAATCAAAGGAACCTAGAGTGCCCAAACCCTTCCAGATCCAATAATAAAAAAGTTAACCAGATATTGCATTTCATTCTTAAACACACCAGACTCACACCAGAGGGCTACATTGGAAGTGCAACAAGGAACCTGAAAGATTGTTTTGTACAAGTGGAATTGTACTATTTCCAATTGGAAGTAACTCTTTTAAAACAGCGGTTATCAACCTATGGGTCGTGACCCCATTTGGGGTCGATTGACCATTTCACGGAGTCGCCAAGCAAGGCTGTCCACCATTTTTTTCCCCTTTTCCGGCAGGTGCCTTACCTCCCTTGAGCTGGGCCAGCTGGTGGTCGGCCTTCTCCGTCTCTGCCGCTTGCCAGCTACGCCTCGGCCGGCGCAGGGGGCGGAACCATGCAAGCGTGGCGCTCCCAGGCAGGGAAAGTCCTTGACTTACGACCGGTTGGGTAGTCCTCGACTTACGACCGGTTTAGTCCTCGACTTATGACCGGTTTAGTCCTCGACTTACAACCGGTTGGGGGTCGTGGCATTAAAAAGGTTGAGAACCACTGTTTTAAAACCTTAGCTGTACACCAAACAGATGCTGGCGCTCACTTTGTCAGAGAGTAGCTTTAAGATAAGAAAGATAAATAAGGACTCTTGGATAGACAGAGAGTTCTGATATTTGAGCATTCTGGATTACTCCAGATGAGCACTTTTTCTGCCAGAGATCTGAAAAGCAGTTCCAAGATATTTAGAGGCCTTACCTTGTTCAATTTTGTGGTCGTTTAGCTGCCACTGTGGCAGCAGTGCTAAATGCCACATTAAATGCATAGTTAATCTTTAATTCTTTATTCTTAATGTAACTCGGGAGTGATCCTAGGGCATGTCTGAAACATGGATTGACATCAGCATATAGCAGTCCGGATTTAAACAGATGAGCTAACTGTTCAGATAGGCAAATAAAGAATTGATATAGATGTTAAGCATTAGTGATGCAATGCATAAGCCTGCCTTATTCATAGATAAATAACTGCTTTTCCTCTCATTTAGATGGCTATAAACTGAAATAAAGGTTTTGGGACTTTTTGTATATTCAAGTCAACTAGTCAGCTGTTGGATTTCCTACAAGTTTAAGTAAGATCCAGGGAGAATTATTGAAGACATCTGAGGGCCATTTTGACATTATGTTATTTTTTCAACTGAATTTTTTAAAGAAATTTTATGTATGTCTCTTTCCTTAAATGGCTTTGGGTGTTTACAAAGATACAATAAAACTATTCATCAACATGTGATGTTAGAAAAAAAAGAGTAAATATTGGAAACTCACAAGTTAGGGCCTAGTCTTCTAGCAGAGATCATCACCAACGTCTCCCTCTATACACGAATTTATTTTTTGACAAATGGCAGAACCCAGCATCTTTGGCCAATCTTGCAAAAAGCTCAATACTGACAGATCTGATTAATGTTAGGGTGGGAGAGAAGCAAAAAATATCAGGATCATAGGATAACTTGGGAACTTTTTAAAAAAAACTCTTGGGAAAAGAAACAGCAACACACATCCACACTGTTGCCACATAAAAATAGATGAAGGATATGAGGAGCTGAGCTCAACTTGAGGAAATCTTTAGTTTTTAAGGACACCGATTATTTCAACCAGGTAATCACCATCAATCCTTGTTCTGTTTTAGAAATTGGCATAAGTAGGTTTTTGAAATTGGCTATTAGGGAAATGAGTTCTAATTCTGATAGGAAAAGAAAAAGTGTTCTGCAAATTTCTGGAGCTCTGGATTTCCTCTAAGCAGAAAAAAATATATTTGCAACTGACCAAGTCAATCTTCTGACTTCCTGGGTATTTAATGCACCCCCGAGGACTTAATGTCACTGGAATGATGGACCTGTTAAAGACAACACATCCCTTTGTCACCTTTTAACCACATAAGTGCAAGAACAACAACTTCCACCATGAGTTTTTCTCCACAATTTTCTTTTCAAAAATGAAATAATTTCCAAGGTAAATACTCATTAGAATTAGTAGAAAAAACACAGGGAACTAACTCTGCCTAGCACTATGTTATTGGGATAGAACTTGCATACGGCAATCATCAATTCCAGATGTGAGGATTCTGATTCTGGCACAGTTTGATATTGTAATGTGTTCTTTTTGATCAACAACAGCAAAAGAAACTATTCCTTTGAAGGTTTCCTTTGGATCCAAGACATTTGCTATCGAAGAACAAGGACCAGATGGGGCTTTTTTTCAAAATGTTAAAATAGCAACATGCAGTTTTGCAATTAACAGGAAGGATAGAAAGAGGAAATGACTCTTGCATACCAGATGTACTAAACAAGCATAGCTGTTGAAAACCTGGGCCACTTTCTCCTTCTGGTTTTCCTCTTTCTTCCATCTCACCCTCTAAAATTGGGACAAGGTTCTGACACTGGGGTATTAAATAATTTGTTAGAACTTTGTTTCCTACTTTGTGATAACACCGGCAGAGGAGTGCCCATAATTTGACTGATGCCCAACCTCAAAGAATAATAATAGCAACAGTAATAGACTTTAGTCTTATATACCACCCCATAGTGCTTTACAGCACTCTCTGGACAGTTTATAATATAGAAGTATTATTTGCATATTGGCCCCAACAATCTGGGTCCTCATTTTACCAACCTCAGAAGAATGGAAGGCTGAGTCAACCTTGAGGCCCATCAGGATCATACTCCAGGCTATGGAGAGAGTTTAGCTGCAATGCTGCACTTTAACCGTGGTGGCTCAGTGGTTAGAATGCAGTATTACAGTACTGCTGACTGCCGATTGTCAGCAGTTTGGCAGTTCGAGTCTCACCCGCTCAAGATTGACTCAGCCTTCCATCCTTCCGAGGTCGGTAAAATGAGGACCCAGATTGTTGGGGGCATATTGCTGACTCTGTAAACTGCTTAAAAAGGGCTGTAAAGCACTGTGAAGCAGTATATAAGTCTAAATGTTATTGCTATTGCTATTAATCACTGTGTCCACCAGGGCTCTGGTTTAGAAAAGAAACACTGTTTACATTAGGAACTTATTACACTAGCTCCATTAGGCTTTTCATTTCATCACATGACATTGCATGCCCTGGCTGTATACTTCTCTGTTTGCTACTGGTGGCTCTGTGGCAGAAGGGATGAGAAGGCACAAAGGAAAAGGTAAAGATTTCCCATGTCCAGTCTTGTCCAACTCTAGGGGGTGGTGCTCTGTCCACCCAGCAATGTCCAAAGACACTTCTGTAGTGGCCAGCATGGCTATAGGCTGAGATGCACTGAACGCTGTTTCTTTTCACCCAAGTGATACCTATTTATCTACTTGCATTTGAATGCTTTCAAGCAGCTAGGTTGGCAGGAGCTGGGGCAAGTAATGGGAGCTCATCACAACACACAGCACTTGGGTCTTGAATCTGGGCTGTCAGCTTCTCAGCTGACAAGCTCAGTGTCTTTAACAGCTGAGCCATCAGGCCTTCTGTAGGATGATGCAAACCACAATACTGAGGCAGTGTCGTTGAGCCTTTAGCTATCCAAATGTCTGTTACATCAGACATTTGCTACTTCTAGCAATGGCTGACGTGGTTGTAATTTGCCTCCTTGGTCTGAGCGACTCTGTGAAGGTTTTCGTGAACCATGTACTGTATCTTAGAATAAGATAGACAGAATAATGTATCTCAGAGTAATGGAAAGAACGCAATCATTCTCAGAGATTACCTATCGCAAAATGCTCCAAAACCTGAAATTCCTGAAAAAGAATGCTTTATGTATAATTCGCTATAGCCAGCCTCTAAATCAGTAAATGGTCTACTATGACTATCCGTGTCTTACAAGAGCATGGAGTACAAGCCTGCACTGTTTTATGCTGCAGGATCCAATCTGAGTCAGTCACTGGGACCAGAGGTTTAAATTTCCAAGCTTACATGGTATACTTATATAAGCTTATATGTTTATATACTGTTCCTGCTGTTCTTAGGATATAATAATCAAAAAATGACAACCTTGGCCATATCTATGCAATGAAAAAAAAACCCATCTCACTGAAAGTATCCACAATCTGGAATGTAACAGCAGAAGAAAATTAGATGTGTTTATAGCTCTTGCATTGCGCTGCCCAAGTACTCTTTACAAATTGGCCAAATCAAGAGATTGCTTGCAGACACACCAACAGTGTAGTAGATTAATTGGTAGGTGTAATACATGGGTGAAACATGTAGCATTGCAGTCTTCTATATAACTGATGGTGGCTTGCTGGGATATACTATACCAGGGGTGTCAAACTGCCGGCCCGCGGGCCAGTTGCATCATACGGAGGCCGCGCCCACCCCAGCTCCAGCAATGCAAAAAAAGTTGTGATACATCATGAAACGTTACGTGACATGGTGAGTTTGACACCCGTGTACTATATGAACCTCAGAGTCATATGTCAGGCAGGCAGGCGATTATAAGTAAACAAGTCGTCCTCAAAATATGCAGTTCTCCTGTCTAGACCTTTTAAACAACAGATACAATGATATAATCCAGGAATATTTCAGTTTCCCACTGTGTTAAATGTGAGCCCACAATCTACAAGCCACACTGGGGTCATAGTGATTTTTATTTTTCGGTGGGCAATATGCATGGATGACAGGCCATTGAAATTCTCAGTGTTAAGAAGGAAGGAATCCATCAAACTCAATTTATGTAGATTTGAAGCAGACTAACATTTTCAATCATCAAATTAATCTCCATGACAACTGCTGTCTTGCCTAGGCCAAATTAGTTGATCAACTATCAGATTGTGACTGCTACTCATTTCTTTGAGGACTGCTTTCCTGAAACAGGATGGCATATATCATGCAGAAGTTGGCAATCCAACAGTCTATACTATTAGCTCAATCTTAAATCAGCACCCAAGTCCACATAGGATATCCCAGGGTATGGCTTCATGCAGGCTAGTGAGCATCAGCCTGCTTCCAACCTGGGTTAAAGAATTTCAGCTTGCAGTCATAGATGACACTGTGAAAGGCCACAGATGTATTTGCTGCAGCCGTAGCAGCAATTGCTGTAGCTTTTCTTAATCTGTCTCTTCTTCCACCACTGATTCCAGAAAACATTTTGATCTCTGCATTCAGAGTCATGGTCACAGTGCCAAATGGCATATTTAAAGTTATGTTGTCTGTTCCCAACTTGCCTGATGACTTTAGAACATGCTAAGTGGAACATTGGTTGGCACATGGAGTTTGATATCAACAAGAAGCACATGTTCACAATGATTGTTATCACTTACTGTCAGCAGAATGGCAGTCTAATTTATGGTATTAAATAAACATCCTCTTGGGTTTTCAGTCCTTTCTTCATTATGCAGTTAACACCACAACTACTCATGGCATTGACATAGCACATGGCTAAGACCCTCATTGTTGGGGAGTTTGTGCTGTTCCCAGCAACATCTTCCTCTATGAGAATGCTATTATTTTGACAAAGAAATAGTTGTCACTTCTGATTGCCACCAACTAAATCAAATGTGCTGACAATGTAAGTGTTGACTCCATTTAGAACTACTATGTTTTT
>NW_015386527.1:605433-631343 GCF_001527695.2 Protobothrops mucrosquamatus
TCGCCTACATCGTCCATATAGGACGACTCGGGAACTCAACTCCTACCCCGGGCAGCTCACCGATCCCCTTATGCCCAGGGGAAAGGTATCAAGCCGTTTGACAGCAGATGCTGGCTGTCAAACCGGCTTTTACGCAAAACAGGCGGGAGGCAGCAAACAGCTGCGACCAGCGAAATCGCCTGCCACCGGAAGTCCCATTTAGAACTACTATGTTGACTCTGCAAGCATGTAGAAGCACAGGTTTAGATCCAAGGGTCAAATTACATGCTGTCATACTATTGTATCCTATGGTTGATTTTATTTCCCAGCAGCTGCTCAACTAGTTCTCATGAAGATTAATCGAGCTGAGTGTGAGGGACAGAGGTATATCCTCGTTATCTAGGGAAGTATTCAAAAGCATCACTCAGTGGACTCATTGAAGCATGCCAGTACAATTATTAGGAATTACAGCTGGCACATTGCACATGGCCTCCAGAAACATGGGGACAGTTGAGGAACTGGCTTAATACATTGTTGGGTTTTCCCCAATTATGCTTTCTACATACTTACAAAGCTCAGAAAATAGGATTCACCACTTGGCATATTGTGGTCAAGTCTTAGAATACAAAGAACAAGAATACAAAGCAATATTCTGCATATACCCAAAGGTAATTTGGAGAGTATATCCAGCTAGCCATGTAGGGATGCCCTGAAAAAGGTTTTTGTTCCTTTGGGGCAGTCTGTACTGTATCGGCATATGTCTGTGTTTTACTGCCACCAACAAGTATCTTCTTTCTCCAAGGTTATCCAAGAAAAGGATACTAAGCACGCATGAAGAGGGCTCTACTTTGGGTGCAGAATGGTATGGTTGTATATGGGCCCTGAAATGGATGTATAGGGGTCAAAAGGGGAAAATGCCACTGTTTGCAAGATTTCATACTGGAGTCTACACCCTCACGATCTTGGGTCTTCCTGGAGAGCAGCTAAGACATGCTTATGAATCCTTCCAGCTGCTGGTGGTAGAGATTAAATGATAGTGAATTGTGAGGAATTGATGGCAACCTGTCCTCTAATGGTGAGTCCAGATACCGTAAATATCTGTGAGAGTATAACTAATATTGTTAGACCTTTGAGCAGTCTTACATTGTCTGAAAGTTATGATGCTTGCTCAGATCCAGACATATCCCTGAGGAATATTTCTTGCAGAACTTCTGTGGTCGCACACAGTATATCCTTCCTTTTGTCCACCCTGCTGTCTGGCTTGTTCAGCAGCTACAGAATTAACTGTACATCATTCTACAGGCTCAGCCACAAACTCTCATAGCAGGTCTGTGAGCCAACCATTGCAAAAGTGGGTGGTATCACTGCAGTGCTAGGTGGGAAGTTGTGGGTATGACTACCAGATCTCTTGCTTGGAAAAGCAAGTGAGAAACGTCAGGCTACATGGCAATGGAATGGGACAATTTGCTGCTGCCAACTAGCCACCGCCAGCTATCCAGCACCAAGTTGCCGTTGCCATCTCATCACAGGACAACTTGACGCAGCAGCACTGCAGGGATAACTTGCTGTGGGAGCCAGATGATCAGGCAACCAAGCAAGTATTACAATGCTCTGGGAAAGCCAGTTGACAGAACCACAAGAGAGAGGATAAATGGAAGACCGGGGAAAGGCAGAAGCAAACTTTGTCCACTTCCCTTGCCACTTGCCATAGTTGCAGTCCAGATCCCAGCTTAAAATAATGTCATCCTTTGTGGTCAGGAAAATGGACTTCCTCTATAATTGTGGCTATCCTATGAAACAGATTCTGTCTCTGAAGTGTACAGTATATAGTTTTCATAAAGCTTTTAAAAAACATTGCTCTGCCTGCAGGCCCTGTTTTGGATGCTTATTTATTCCCCTTGTTATTCTTTTATTGTTTTTGATCCTATATATTTTAGCTTTCATAAACACAGATGTTTAGGGCCTACAGTAATTCATTTCCTTCTGCACTAACAGATGGCAAATGCCACAAGAGCCATTATTTTGAAAGAGTCTGTCTTTAGGGAGAAATAGAAACAGAATCTATGGCCCACATTCTTCTAAGATGCCTTCTTTATGAGCAAGCTAGAGGCCAGAGGATTACTTCACTCATTTAGACACTTCCCTTCCTGGAAACCCACAAAATTCTATCTCCATTTTCTCCTGAAAATGCTCTCTTGATGTTACAGCTCAGGTGACAAAATTATGCTCAGAAGCTATCCAAAGGCAAAAGGACAATAGATAGGCAGAAGTAGGTCTGAATAGCTAAAAAGGGTGTGTCTTTACACTTCTTAAGTTGGCACACTTTAATTCTCTTAGCTCTTTTTGTTTAGCTTTCTTTTGTATAGATTTTAAACTAATTTTAAATGTTATACGCTACCTATATCGATTCCACATAGGAACAATATTCTACAATCTTTTAAATGTTATATGGTATTTATGTATTGTCCGAGTCAATGACCACAATAAATACAAAACTAAGCCAATCCTAATGTGTCAGCTGTTTAGATTTACTTTTGTGACAGAAGTGTCATACAAAGTGATGGACAACAAACAACAAACAAACGAATGGTTCATTCAGTGCTCATTACAAAGAGGTGTGGTGGCTCAGTGGCTTAATGATGCTGGAAACACTCTTTGCCCCACCTCCGGTTCTCATGAAGATAACAAGAAAGAGAGAGGGAGCATACCTGCAAGATTCTGTTACTATGTATTTATTTACCAAATTATATAACTGCCCATCTCTTGAGAAGGGACTCTGGGCTGCATATAATAGTACTATAGTTTTGCAATAAAAGTTATACTGCCCTACAGTACATGACTTGGATACTTAGTCTGATCTATCTTGAGGAGCTGACAGTGGTAGATTCTGAATTGGCCCATCAATAGCTAAATATTGCTTTCATGGAAGCATTGATATGGGTGCTGGAGCTTGGGGAATAGAACAGATTGTGCAAGTTTTATCACTAGATGAGCCATCTACTGAAGTTATCTATCCAAACTTCCATGTAGTTTCTTTCCGCATCTCCACCTTGACCAATGCTGAACACCTTTGAATGGCCCAAGGAGAAGGTCTTCAATTATTATGGTTTCCAAATCTTTGTACAGCAGTACAAATGTTGCAAGTTTCTTGCCACTGAGTGGTAGAATGAGTGGTGGAAAACTGGGAGCTGTTGGAGGCTGCAAACCACCCCCTTTAGAGACAGGCTAGCATTGCCAGGACAGATGTGATACAGCTTATGATAAAACAGGCATTTTGCATGATCTTGCCTGGAACTTGCATTGTGACCCTCCCTTTTCTTGTACTCCAATTACAGTGCCTTCATTTTTGTTGCATTGCGAAGCTTGGTGATCTCCTGGCTTGTAGCTCTGCTACTATGCATTCAAAATGACTGAGGTATCTAAATTGGAGTTCTTCTTGAACTTTGGCTTTGCCCCAGTGTTCAGAAAGAGTAAAGGTTTTTCCTTCCTCTATGTCAGGAGTGTCAAACTGCCAGCCTGCGGGCCGGATGCATCATAGCAAAACCATGCCCACCCCGTTGCCGGCAATGGCAAAAAAGTCGTGATACGTCACAACACGTGATGTTGCGAGTTTGACAACCCTGTTCTATGTGGTTCCGTGGAACCACAGCTCTTGTAATGAAGCCTGATTCTGGAACAAGTACAGGAAGACAGTGTAACAGAAAGCAGAAGTGCAATGGCAAATGACAGGCAAATGGATTGGAAGATGAGGCAGCAGAGAAAAAATTTTCAATTGCTGGCATGAGAAATTGAAGGGATAACTGCATATCAGGGAAAGCAAACAATGACCGCAGTGTTCCTGTTCTCGAAAATTTCTCAATGAAATGGCTGTTTGGTAACATTTCCATAATCCAGCTCTCTTCATATTCTCCTGTTATTAGCCATAGCAATGGTTAGATTTCCCTAACTATTCCTCCTCCTTGTAGGGTGCCCCATATAGTGGCCCGACTGCAGATGAAAATGATGGAACAAAGCATGAGCAGCAGAGATATTCCTAGAGAGCTGCCTCTGGCCACTCAGCTTGTCAACTAGCAGCCAGGTGCAGTAGGCCTTGGGACTGTGCAGTCATCCAGTTGACGGAACAACAGGAGATTGACATAAGTAACTTGCACACAATGGATGTGAAAATTACAGAATAGCAGTGCAATATCGGTAGCCAGTAGTGATGAAATAAAGAATATGTTTTCTGTGGTGTGACTACAGTTAACTATAAAAAGGGAGGGAGGGAGGGAGGGAGGGAGGAAGGAAGGAAGGAGAGGAGAGGAGAGGAGAGGAGAGGAGAGGAGAGGAGAGGAGAGGAGAGGAGAGGAGAGATAAAGTGTTGAGAAAATGATTACTCAATCCAATCCTGACACAGGCAACTCCAAAATGAGCAGTTTGGGCAGTGGCCATGAAAAGGGATGTGTCCTGAAGTTCAGCTTCAGAACCAATTGGTGGTCCTCAGCATTGCTATGTAGAGTATGTAATCCTTGGATATGGCTCAATGCACATCAGCACGCCATATGATGAACTCATGTTGGAATTTGCTCTGGGTGAAGATAGACAGTTCATCATTGAATTAGTGCCAGGGTGTCTCAGCCATGGATTGATTTCAGAGTGCAGGTGGGGACATGCAGCCATGACATTTCCAAGCGGTTGGAGGCATGTCTTTGCACTGGGGATGGTAACTGTGTGGAAGTGTCTCAAGGATCAAACTGCATCTTACATATCATACATACATCAGCAAGAAGCATAGTATCTGCTCCAATCTCCTGTAACTATCATAGCAGGTGAATGAGAGCCCATAAAGTTGAGACACATTTTTTACTGGCCAAGATAGCCAAAACGACCGTCTTCTGAGGCACAGATGGTCCAACCCAGGGGTAGTCAACCTTGGCTCTTTTATGACTCGTGGACTTCAACTCCCAGAATTCCTGAGCCAGCGCAGCTGGCTCAGGAATTCTGGAAGTTGAAGTCCACGGGTCATAAAAGAGCCAAGGTTGACTACCCCTGGTCCAACCCTTCATGTCAAACTGTGCCGAGCTTACTGGAGGAGACATCGCAGGACCGGCGCTTTAGTATAAAAGAAATGTATATTTGGTCTTTCTGGCCTCCCGCCTTTTACAAGGAGCCAGTGACGCAAACTTGAACTCTGTACTTTACAAGAGGAGGGAGTCCTTTTTCACGTCGTCACGAGCATGGATTCACTTAATCCAGGAAGCCTGCCTCGCTCTGTTGAGGATCCCTCGTCACTCGACTGACTGGGCCCCACATTTGCCCCAAAGTCTTAACACGCACGATGCCCCCCTCCCCTCCCTTTTTTTTTTTTTAAAGGATAGCTGCCGACTTCACATCCCGGCGCTGGGATTTCTCCCGACCCTTACTCCCCTACCCCATAAAGAGAAAGTCCTGCCCCCCCCTCCCCGCCCGTGTTTATATTCGCGCATTTCGCTCTGCTCTTCCTGGTTTGCGCTGGAATCGTCTGCAGGAGCCCCACCCACCCCTCGGTGCTCCAAGAGCTCCGCACACCCCGGGTTCGGCGCGAAGGTGCTTCGGGAGAGGGAAAGAGCGGGGGAAACGCTGCCGGGAATCGCGTGGCCGAGAGCAGCTCCCCGTGTTCTGGAAGGAGCAGCCCCCCGAGCCCACCTCTCTCTCTCTCTAAACGCGGGCTAGTGGCGGCAAGCGAGGACATCTGTCATTGTGACGGGCCAGCAGCTGCAAGCAGGCGCTCCCGCGGGGATCTTTTGGATCACAAAGCGCCTCTCACCTGCGCGGCCAAGGAGAACAAATCTCTCTCTCTGTCTCTCTCTTTCTGGACTGACGAGGCAAGGCAGGTCACGCTTCGAGAGGCGTGGGGGGAAAAGGAAGAAGTGGCTTCCTCTGACTGACAACATTTACGCTATTGATCGGCAACGCCGGGCAAGTTGCGGGGAGCCGATCGTCGGGAGATCGCCCCTCGGCCTCATTTCTTCCGGTAGGCTCCAAACCTGACCCGCCAAGCTCCCCTGACCTTCCACTTCCCAAAGGCCGCCTTTTCTCTCTCGCTCTCTCTCTCGCTCTCTCTCGCTCTCTCCTTCTCCCCCTTCCTTCCTTCCTTCCTTCTCTCTCTCTCTTCCTTCCTCCTTCCTTCCTTCGAGATTCCCTTCATTGTGTGGCTGAGCTGCGTGGAGGGGAGTCCCCTCGGTCTCCACCCCCGCTCTCCTGCTTCTCTGCTTTGGCTGGTGGATGCTGAAGATCCCCCCGGAGCAAGCGAGGCCCAACCGAAAGGGGAAAAAAAGGGGGAGGCAAAAGCAAGCCCGCCAGCACGCGGGAACATCTTGGGTGCGTTCCGACAACCTTTCTCGATTTTTTTGTCCCAGGGTTGTTGCCTCCTCGGTGGGAGTTGCCCGAGGCTTTAGGGAAGGAGGTGGAGGGAAGGAGGGAGGCAACAAAGCTGCGGGGGGGGGGGAGGAGGAGGGAAGGTGGATTGTGACAGGCTGCTGAACATCTGGCTGCAGCGTTGACATTACTGGGATTAATCTCGGATTCATCAGTCTCCCACGCGAGACATCGTATATCTCAATATTGTGATCTGGCTTGCTGAAACGGGGAGGAAGGCTTCCCCGTTGTGTAGTCCGTTACTGAAACAGTCATAGGCAGAGAAGGCAAGTTTATTGTCTCTTTCCCTCTTGGCCTAAAGGTGCAAGAAAGGGTGGTACTTTGCTGTTCTGTGTATCCTTTGGGGCATGGGACTGTGGCATCCCCTCCCTCCTCATCTCACTCCACAGCTACTCTCCGGTAACTTGGCCATGGTTGGAGTACAGTGATATGAAACATCATGGTTGCATTCACTTGCAACACCAAACCAGGTCAGCGAATGGCTCAATGCCGCATTCACATATGCTAAACTTGATTGGTGCTGTCATCAAATGTATAGGGGGATAGCATTTTGTGAAAATCCAGCTGTTTGCATTAACTTATGGCTCGGTGTATTGTGCAGACGCCTAAAAATGGATTAATTCAAGAATGTTTGGGTACCTTGTGCGTGCTGGCAGTATGACCTCTTGTCTTGAGATGGTTAGTAAAGAACTTTAGCTGGAAAGGCCTTCCAGGTAAGTTCACTATATGGTGGATGAAGCTGAGCAAGGCTTTTCCTATGGGCCAAGTTGAATTTCAGTTCCCATTCTCCTCTAACAGTAAGGGGCTATAACAATGTAAATAAAATTTTGTCCTGAAGAAGAAAAGAGAATTCAGAAGCTGGACAGGGAGGACGTGGCCCTGATCCCTTTTGGCTGCTGATTGCGGTCAATTAATGGAGAGTCTTGTAACTGAGTTGGTTGAATGAATGAATGAATGAATGAATGAATCAATGAATGAATGAATCAATGAATGAATCAATGAATATAAACTTTGTGCCAGCCTGTTGAGATTTCTTCTTACTCAAATGGCATCATTAGAAGAACGTGTGTTTGCTTGCAAAGTTGGCATTTCGTGATTTTGTGAAAAAAGCTGGAAATAATCTTCAGCCAAATTTCATCAAACAGAAAAAAATGTTTTGACAGGTGCCATGCAATTAAACACCATTGCTACAAGATCTTTTTTGCTTTGCTTTGGAGTTACATCTTCCTGTTCTCAAAAGAAAACAACTTAGTAATACTTCTAACTCAGTAACTTTCTCTAGGAGTTCCTGCTATCATCTTTAGCCAATGTGGCAGTGAAAGCAAAGAATCTTAAACCTGTAGTGCATTAACTTGCAGGCCCTTCAGTGCACTGACCGACCTTTATGACTAGTTTGCAAATTTCTGCTGGTATAAACTTAGCAGTAAGTTGGCTTTTCCAAAACACACCTGTGTTGCAGGTACCAATCTGCTTACTGGCAAATAGACACAAGATCTTCATAGTTGTTCTACCAAGTATTAGTCTGTGGAATATTTTTTATCCGATTGTTCCTTTATTATTTTGGATGATTCCAAAATGCAGAAACTATCACTTTGATGTCTTCCCTATCAATGTTAATTGTTAACAATTAAACATTAACAATTAGAGGGAGAACAAAAGAATCCAATTTATACCACAGCTGAAAATAGTTTCTGTTGTTTAGTGATTTAATTGTTTAAACTCCTTTTTTCCCCCAGGAGTCTGATTTACAGGTGTGTGTCAATTAGGATTTTTATAAAAATCATTAACTGAACTGCCAAAATAAAGTCAAATATAGACAGATGCCAAGAGATACAGAAAAAAATTAACTCTTTGTGGCCAATTTGTGGTTATCTAGATTTCTTCAGTCCAAAATTCATGGCCCTACAATAAAGTTTACCTTAAGCATGAAGAGGGGCCTGGTATAGGCATTAAAAAAAAAAAAGAACTTTCATTCTATAGGCATGTTATGTTTGGAATTTTTTTTTTTACAAAAAATAAACTATAACATGAAACAATTGATAGCCATCTCACATGTTTTATCTTCTAATTTTGCACATTTAAAACACCTGCTGTCTTGATGAATGGAAAAATTGGCTATACATTGGAGAGAGGAAGAAATTGCAGAGCTGATTAAGATTAAACACAATCACATTGAAAGTATCACTTATGCTACAATATATGTCAGATGAATACAGTGGTCTAATAACTATTTAACTAGGACAATCTCTGGCTGATCTCAATGACAGTTATTTCTAAGTAGACTTATAGAGGATTTCATTGTAGAGAAGATCACCTGTACAATTATACATCTGGCCCAAACGTACTTTTTTAATTCATTATTTTATTGCTACTACATTCAGTCTGATCATTTTTAAATATCTGAAATACCATCCATCAGAGAAATGAAAGTGAATTGCTATTCCAAATACACTAGAATAAGAAAAAAAGTTCAGATCATCAAATAATAACTAAACCAAAGAATTTATGGCCAAAACAAACACTTATTTTCCTATCAAATTATGCTGCCATGTTTGGATTATAAATCTCTATTTTTTGTAAAGCATCCTATTGACAGGTGGTGTTGTATAAATAGCTATAATAATAATTGAATAATCAACTATGAAAAATGACCTGCTTTTGCAATCTATTTCCTTTTGATAGATAAGCAAATGTTTTTCTTTCTTTCGCGTTCCCACAAGAGAAGAAAATGCCCACGAGGCCAGCACTCAGTGAGAAATTGTTGCATCTTTGTGTCTTTTTATCACACTGTTTTGTTTCATTACACAAATATCTGTCCTGGAGTCTGCAACCTCTTGAACTTTCTGTGTTTTATTTAATTCCAAGGGAAAATTATAAAATTCCAGGGAACTCAATACAAGATGTTTTAGATCAGGAAGTTTGCTGCACAATGATGGAGAGAGATAACATCAGTGCTCTCTTCCACTTTCAAAGTTGCAGTGAGCTCAAAACCTGACATCTAAACATATTCAAAAGTGCCTTGAAAGTGGGGTACAACAACTGAAGTAATTTTCCCTAGGGCTGTATCAACCTTTGGAGCAGTGCTTCTTTTCAACGATAGTTTGACCAGAGCAACTTCTAGGGCTGATTTTCAAACCAACATCATGATATTGCTTCTAAAAGTAAAAGAGAACAAATGTGTTGCTTCACTTCACAGATTTTTTGATAGCTACTAAAGGGGATACTGTACCATGTTTCCCCAAAAATAAAACCTATCCCGAAAATAAGACCTAGCCTGATTTTTACGCATCTGCCTAATATAAGCCCTATCCAAAAATAAGCCCTAGTTAAGACTCCGCCATCATTGCAAGAAGTGGGATGAGGCGCACGTGTCAAAATTAAGCTAGGGTGGGGTTAGGAGGTGGAGCTGCCCCATATACCCTGCACCCACTTACCTCCCGAGCTGAACTGCCATGCTATGTAGGATGGGCCTTATCCTGTCCCCCTCCACCATTTTGGAGCCAGGGGAGAGTGACGGCAAAAGGCTCTGCCGCTGCTGCACAACAGCCACGTCTGCTGCTGGAGGGGCTTTCTTCGGTCCCCGCCAACCCCACTTCACCCCACAGATCTCTTGCCTCCTCCTTCTCATCCAACAACTCTCCCATGGCTTGCACCATGACTGGGGGCACAAGCCTCCCCTGCTGCTTCCCTTCACCAGCCCTGGTATCCCTTCACCAGCCCTGGTATCCCTCCGCCAGCCCTCCATCGCCACCACCAAGGAGAAAGGGGAGGGGCGGCTTTTGCTGTGGGGCTAACTGAAGTTTTTACACCAGAAAACATGGGTCTCCGGAGGTTAGGATAGAGCCTGAAGAGTGTCTTAAGGACACATAAAGGCATGGCCTTCCCTGGATGCTAAAAGTAAAGGGGGGGGGGCAGAGTAAGCCACCTGAGGAAGAGGAAGAGGTGGAAAACTGCTGCAGGGTGGTCGGTTTCACCCACTACCAACCAGGAACAAAACTTCTCAAATGGCCCTGAGGAGTTTAGGCGCCAGGGTCACACCCGCTTGCACAAAGCAGAAGCCCATGTGGGCTGCCTCCATCCAAGCTGGGAAAGGGAGAAAGGCGGCATATGGTAACTTCCTTAAGTCTTCTTTCCTTCCTTCCTCCACACAGCAATCGCTGGACTGCACTTTCTTTCTGCCCTGCATCGGCCTGCGTCTCCCTTCTCCATTCTGGAAATGGCAGACCTGTTTTCTGCCGCTTTCCTCCTGGCAGAAGGGAGGAAAGAAAGGACACTTTGTATGGAAGGACGCTGAGCTCCAGGAAAAATTATGCCAGCTGGAGCTGGGCGAGGAAGGCCAGGCTCTCCTTCCCCGATGGTTCTGCATTGGGGAAGGGGAGCCTGGTCTTCCTAACCAGCTCCAGCTGGCGTAGTTTTCCCAGAGCTTACCATAGCGTCCTTCCATACGAAGCGTCTCCCTTCTGCTAGGAAGAAAGTGGCAGAAAACAGGGCTACCATTTCCAGAACGGAGAAGGGAGACATGGGCCGATGCAACAAAGTGTGGCAGTGACAGAGGGCTGGCGGAGGGATACCAGGGCTGCTGGAGGGAGGTGGCAGGGGAGGCTTGCACCCCCAGTCATGGCGCAAGCCATGAGAGAGTTGATGGAGAAGGAAGAGGCAGCTGCCGCCGGGCAGGTGATCTGCAGGGCGAAGTAAGGGTGGCAGGGACGGAAGAAAGTCCCTCCAGCGGCAGACGCAGTTCTGACATGGTGGAGGAGGGACCGGGTAAGATCCATCCTCCATAGCTGGCAGTCCGGCTCGGGAGGGAGTGAAAGGGAAGAGGCCGAGGGAGGTCACCGAGTGGAGAGTGGCCTGGATTTGGGGGCCCTGAGGTAACCAGGTGTTGGGGTGCCTGGGGCAGCTCCAACCCCCCAAAAATAAGATATTCCCTGTAAATAAGCCCTAATGCATTTTTGGTTCCAAAAAAAATGTAAGACCTGGTCTTATTTTGGGGAAAACATGGTATGTCATTCCCCTCCTCGTTTGAGAGGTGCAACGGAGGATGTGCTGCTCATTGCCTGCTCAGGGGTCTCCAAACCTGGCAACTTTAAGACTGGCTGGGGAATTTTGGGAGTTTGAAGTTGACAAGTCTTAAAGTTGCCAAGTTTGGAGACCCCTGTCCTATGGTATGGATCACTTCAACTTTTGATGAGCCATTTTGGAGAACACATCCTTCTGCCCTCTCCAGCATGGCCCATATCAGAGCCCAAAGCAGTTTACACTGAAGCACAACACCCATTCAGAAGTCTCTTCGAACTTTGATAAATGACACACCTGATTCATGTTTTGAGGCAACATGAATTCCTTCTTCAAAGCAAATTACATTTCTTCTTTGCTTCAGCTGAAAGAATCATGTTGCCTTCGGGATGTAATTTTTTTTTTATTGAAGCAATTCAAGGTCTTCTTGCTGAAGTCTAGTTTTCAAAAGAAATTAATTGAGGAATCAAAAGATACACAGCCTCACTTCTGACTGAAGTCTGTATGGCCCATTTACATGCTTGTTTTTCTGCTCAAAAAAAAAAAGCACAGTAGCTAAAGTTTTGAAGACTTCTAATTTAATTACATTGCTGGCATATCTGAAAGCTGACTTATCTTTATTACTTCCCATTTTAAAATTCCATTAGACCTAGCTAGTAATGATAGAAGTGTCCTAAAGTAGTCATCTGAAATAAGCTGGAAGACTATTGTAAACTCTCTGCACACAACTTTTGAGGTGGAGAAATATGCATTATTGGCTTAAATAGTATCTGGCAGATAGCTGTGGCGAAATATTGTGTTTCTTTGAAAATAATGGGCTAATAAAGCATGCTATTCTTGACCATGAATTCTGTTATTCAATTTTCAAAATGGCCATTTTAAAATGGCTTCAAAATGGTAAATGATGGTCTATCAGAACTCCCATTATTTCATTCTAAAGAGCTGGCTTAACAATCATCAGTAAAAGCATTTGAATAATATTTGGAAGAATGGGGATGAGATCATTAATAAAAAATGAGCATTAATACTATAGATCTGGCACACAAAGTGACTTGTAGCCCTATTCCTGGCCATAATTCCTTAACACAGAGTATTATTTCAGAAGCTTGCTTCATCTATTACCTGAGTAATACAACAACATAAATATATTTTCTTCTAACCATGCCTGAATATCACTCTAAAAAAAATTTCTTGGCATTGCAAGACTCAAACTAAACCACTAGTCACATTGATATGTCATGCTAAGCTTGATCAATGATGCTTGATTTCTTGATCCTGTAAAAGTGGCTACATAAACATATCAAGAATTGTGGCTAGAGTTAGGAGTTATGGTTTGTTTTTGGCTTCCAACTCTTTTCCAAGTCTTAACTTGCTTTAGGAGGGAATAAACCAGAGATGCCAGTCTGCATATTATACTAATCAACTAAATAATGTTTTTTCATGATTTATCCTGCTGTTCCCATTGACAAGACAAAGTAAGGAGCACAGACCAAATAGCATGCATCACAACATGATGCTCTGGGCACATGAAAGGTATATATTATTCTCCTTATGAACTGTATATTCATGATTATACGAATAAATGTTATATCAGCGGGTGCTGAGTACAATCTCTTCTCAGATAATCTACTGAGATCAACATTATAGTTACCTCCCAAAGTTCTACACTCTTTGCAAGGTTTGCTTTATTTTTCAAAAAAATGTTAAGACACAATCAAATGTCTTGTGCAACTGCAGGCACAAAAGGCGAGGTTATGCCTTGTGTTAAGAACTTGCAAGAATTATAGAAGAGAATGACAGAAGGAAAAAGAGAGCCTGTCAGTGTGATTGTAATTTGTCAGGGTAATATAGCCTCCCAACCCATCATATTTGAGATTTACGATGGGTAGTGTGGACTGGAAATGCTGGGAGTTGCAATTCAGCATAACTGAAAGGCTCCAGATGCACAGGGTATATTAAGCTATTATCCAGCTGTCAATCAGCTGTAGACAAGAAAATTACAACATCTTTTGGAATGCACGAGAACAACACCTTAGAACCACAGTTACATGATTGAGAGGGTGGACTAAAAGCAATTATCAGGATAAAAAAAGCTGCTGAAGTCCACTCTGAAATAATGATAAAAAGTTTGATTCTCTTTGCCAGTTGGTCTCTTAATGTCACTGCTTACATACCTGCAAGATAAAGCTGTATGTGGCATACAGCTTTGTATAGCTTCAAATAGTTGGGGATTGGGAATCAGAGTATGACCACGGCTTTGGCCATCATTCTGGCCCCAAGGACAATAGTGAATGGAGGGGGCTTGTCTCTTCTTTGCAGTCTTCTAGCTAAAAATACCTGCTGTGCTAACTACTTGTTAAAACAGTATGGAAGGCAGCAACAAGAGTATCGGCGGGGGGGGGGGTTGTTCAGAAAAAGGACAAGATACCAGTTCTGCAATGAAAGTCCCGTCCTTTTTTAAAAGTCATTGCACACACAATGAATTTTAAGGACTTTTATCACAGGGCCACCATCTGGCATTGTTTCACACACCCACACACTCCAATGCCTCTATTGTTGCCTTATACTTTGCTTTACTAAGTAGCTGGCAAGTGGAATCTGACTATACCATGTCAGATAATAACCTTGGTGGTTTTAAGGCTGGTATTTACCTTTGAGTAAGTTGAAAAACCAGGATGTTTATTCTTTCCCTCAGATGGTTTTATTGCAGTTGCCTCCAACTAATTGAATAATTTTTTTCTCTTAAGCTGTCAGTCATGGTATTTCTCTTGCTTAGTTATTAGTTATTTTCTAATAAATGATATTTCAGTCTCCATGTTTACTAGTGAGACACAGATAGATTTTAGTGAATAGAAATACTTGTTTAATGTAACATAATTCATAAATGGGCAGACTAGATTTTAACTGCTCACTTTCACTTAGGAATTTTACAGAATAAACTATTTAATTACCTTGCGAGTAAAAATGTGGACAAGTGGTGATTTGTGACAGTGATTGTTTCTAAAATTCATTCATGAATTAGATAAGTTTGTGAAGGTTTTATGTATTATTTGAATTTGATCATTAAATCCATGTTCTACAGAGATACTGTACCAGACTTATCAGTCAAGAACAATAAACATAATTGTATCAAAGGGACAACCTCTAGAGAAGGTTGTATTCAAAAGTTATATTTACTAAAATGAGGACTACTCAGTACAGTTGACTTATCCCCAATAAATGATTGTAGGACTACATGTGCTGAATATAACACATCTACTCTGTAAACAGAAAAAAGTTCTATTTTACACTTTCTTTCTTTGCCTGATACCTGCACTACTGTGTACGTAGCCCTTTCCATACTTGAAATATGTTTGCTATCTGGAATGTGTTATCTTTCAAACAATGGTTTGGACAGCTAAAGCACTAGATTGAAAACATGTTGACTTATTTAAAATTGCTTTGTTGGCCATTTTCAATCGCACATTTTTTTAATATACAACTCATTGTAAATAATGTACAAAAATTACAATGTGGCAACAATAAATTATTGTTGTCATCAGGCAAGCAGAAACCATCACCTACTAGACAAATCAAGTGATTAATCCTTCAGTGAGGTTCATATGATTGCTTTATTTTTAAATTATCATTGAAGTCCAGATTCTGTGTGCGTTTAAGTTTAATGCTGTTTTCTCCCAAAAAAATTGGGCCAATTATTTCCATTTCACTTGCTGCTTCCTTTTGTATGTACAGCCTCAAAAGTTATGATTTTTATATTTTCCAATGTGATCTGCAGCAGTGAAATATTATGAAACTAGCCAACCAAACAGTTGCAAATAAGATTAACCAACAGTCACAAATATTCTGTTCATTATTGTGTTGGCTTCTTGTTTGGTTCAGTTTCAGTTTCAGGGCTCTTTTGGAATACCAAGCAAGTATGCTAATAATCTCCATCTGGCTCTATTTCGCCAACATCTCTTCCTTCATCTGATATTTTTCTTGTATTTTACTAGGTGTGAAGGTTTCTGCAAGAGTCAAAGCATAAAGGACATCCTTTTCTTCCTCAATCCTAAAACCTTCCCTTTCTCATCCTGTACTTGATCATTTAATTGCAATTGGAAGAGCAGAGCATAGTATTGTTTGCCCTTTATTACTTTAACGTAAAAGAGACAAATGTCCTGTATTATTTTTGTCACATTTCTTAATCAAGTATGGTATGTGCAAACTAATGCCTGCCAAGTTTTGGAATTACAGTATAACTCTATAACTTCCAGAAAGCAGTGGCTAGGGATTGTGAGAATTGCCTTCTCAAATAATCAGACATTAGTTGGTAGCCTATACATAAGCCTTTAGGGACTCAGGCAGGCTAATTTTGCCCATTTTTCATGATACCCAGTTCATGAACATGATTTGCTTTTCTCTTTGACCATATTGGGCTTTTGGAATAATATTCACCTTTTAATTCAGGTACAAAATATATTCCTTTGTATCCAGAAGCCTTCCAATTACTTCCAACAAACATACCATAATCTTGAAAGAGTGCAGAGAAGAGCAACAAAGATGATCAGGGGACTGGAGGCTAAAACATATGAAGAACAGTTGTAGGAATTGGATATGTCTAGTTTAATGAAGAGAAGGACGGTGGGTGACATGATATTAGTGTTTCAATATTTGAGGGGCTCCCACAAAGAAGAGGGGGGGCAATCTATTTTCCAAAGCATCTGAAGGCAGGACAAGAAACAATGGATAGACTCAAGGAGAGAAGCAACCTAGAACTAAGGAGAAATTTCCTGACAGTTAGAGCAATTAATCAGTGGAAGGAGTTTCTTCCAGAAGTTGTAGGTGATCCAACACTGGAGAGTTTTAAGAAATGATTGCACAGCCATTTGTCTGAAATGGAATAGGGTTTCCTGCTTGAGCAAGAGATTGGACTAGAAGACCTCCAAGATCCCTTCCAAATCTGTAAAACTCAGATTCCCATTCAATATAGACTCTAAAACTTCATACACTGCATATGGAACTCTCAGCTAGAATTGGGAGTGAATTGTATTGAAAAAATGAAGCAGCATTGAGATACTGTGCCTTTTAAAAACAACATCAGGACTGTTCATTCCATTTGTAATAAATACTGTAGTATGCCAAAATAAAACTTTTCATGCAAAGATGTAAGATGTACCTGTCTGCTCTCCAAAATGGGATCACTTAATTATTCATGTGAACAGAATGTTTGAAGAGCATGTGTAGCAGCTTGCAGCAGAATTGCTTAAAGGAATGTTTTAGCAAGTTTCATTAATGTGATCACTTCTTGACTTGCATTGGGTGTGGTCTTGTTTGGGATACGAGAGGAAAAAGGTCACGCCAGTTGTCAATGTTTGAGAAAGTTTCTGATACAGCCCGCCTGCTACAACGTAGTATTGTAAGCAGAAAATGCATTTTTCAACACCAGACTAGCAGAATAGGATTTCAGGACTAGAAACCCTGATCAGAGAAAGAACTGAACGTAGGGAGGGAGTAACTGAAGTAGAACATACAGTCCTCAACTTACAACCATAATTGGGATTTGAATTTCTGTTGCTAGGCAAGGCTATTGTTAAATGACTTGTTTCTGATCAGCGAATCACTGAGCTGTTAAGTAAATCATGCAGTTGTTAAAGAATTTTAACTTCTCCTCTTGATTTTGATTGCCAGAAACTGGCTGGGAAATGACCCCAGGACATTGCAACCGTTGCAAATATATGCTGGCCCCCAAATTTTGTTCTCATGACCAAGGGGATTCTGCAACTACTGTATTATTAAGTGTGAAGACCTCATGTAAGACACTTTTTTCAGTGTTGTGATGGTCACTAAGCAAATGGTTGTAGGGCAAGGACTACCTTTATATACAAGGGATCGGAGAAGAGCCATATGGTTCAGATTAGGGTAATACCTCTTTTTCTATGGAAAACTTTTAAGTTGTGGACATTGTGTCTAAAATATATAAAGTACTTGTTAAAAAAGATAAGGCACATCTTTTCATCTATGTGTTCATACCAGATAAATGGAAGGTATGGTTTAGTGAATTCTAGAAAAAGAGACAGAAAGATTTGAGTTGGTTTTTGACCTGACTCCTAAGGTTTATTTCTTAAATAGATGTGTGCTGAGCATTATTCTACTGGTAATTTTAAATTTCAAAAAAGTAATATAACTCTGATTGACAGTTAAGACTTGACTGGATAGAAGGTTGAGCAAGAACTAAGGAACACATGGTCCAGAAGTTATTTGGAGGAAAACAGAATTAGGAAGTCATTTGTTTCATCTTCTAATCTAGGTCATGTTTATTATGTATGGTAAGCATCTCAAGTCATAAAAAAGAGCAAAATTATCTCAGCAGGAATGTTGAATCTACTTTATGTAATATGGATGAAATAAAAAGCTTTTCTGGATTCCTGAAATTATCAAAATCAAACACAAGAACAACTGATTATACCTAATTATTTTCAGAAGCTGACAATCAGAATTGAATTGTTCGGATAATACAAGTGATCTAATGGTGCTTTATGGTCATTGGCTATCTCAGTGTTCTCTCTTTTCCTCATCCTGAGTATTTGAGAAAGAAATTTGCAAGCCTCAAAAGTATCAAAAGAACTGGTCGCTGCATAGCCAGGAAATCGGTCAATTAAAAAAAAATTGGTTGGCTCTATGGAAAGGAATATAGTGGTCCTGAATGTACATTTTGAAGATATTCATAACATAATCCATAAATTTTCATGCTGGATACATTTGATATTATAAGAGGATCCTTGTCCACCTCATCAAATCTTATTCGATATGGAATTGGAAATAGTTGGAAAGAAAAAAACTAACATTGACATATATGAAAGATATCACTCAGCCAGATCTAAGCATTTGGCTTTCCAAATGCTGACTTTTTAGTTCTGTTATCCTTCATTCCTAGTCAGTGTCATCTGAAGGTTGAATATTTCCCCACTTCTCTTATGAAGAAATGTGATTATTCAGCCTATTTTTTCTCTAGTTTTTTTAATGAAATAGGTAGAGAAATTGCCTTAGGGAGTTCGAAAAATTGTAAGTCTTTCCAAAGTCAAATGTTTCTCCTTCAAAGAATATTATGTTGTGATTTATTTTGTGATTTGATTAGAACCAATGCATTTATAAAAATGCACACGATGGCAAGTGCTACAGAATTATAAAATGTTAACTAGCTAATAATGAAAGCAGATGTTCCAAAACCATATGAATATAAATAGCACAGAAAGTAAAGTCTTCATTTCCCCTCTGGAGAGCTCTAGCTTTTAGAGAACATCTCCTTTAGCACTGATTTCTCTTTTGTATCTTTGTTTTATGCAGAGCTATATGTGTGAGTATCTATAAATTATAAGTATTAATAGGTTATAGTTTGTAATTCTACATGAAACCGATCAGTTGGAGTTGGATCTCTATAGTTATCTCTTTAGCTACTAATCTTTGAGATTTTCTTTGCAACCATCCTTATTTGAATAACATTATCGGATGATGCTCCAGGACTTAGTATTTCAGAGGAAAACAATACCTCCCAGTGAAATTAAAGTCTGAAAGGTTTATTATGTCTGTAGCTGGTCCAATGAAAAAATGTACAAAAAAGATGGTTTACATCCATCCAAGAAAGGGACTGAGTTACTTGGCAATAAATTCACAGATTTTCTGGAGGAATATTTAAACTAAAGCGGGACAGTGAGTTAATTGATACAGAATATCCCTGTCCCTGACAATCTAAAAATTATAGGGTTATTGGTGCATGTAACATAGATATGTGTGTGGACAAGAATATCAACCTTGCTGAAGCAAAATCAAGCTTTTAATAGTGAGTGCCACACAAAGTGCACTAACCAAACAGGTGGTAAGAAAATAGGGAAACTCAGGCACCACACAGGTTATGTAGAAAGTAAACACAGGGTCAGTCATAAAGGACTCAAATGTCTATACACCAATCACAGAGTATGAACAGTAAACAGGGTGAACTAGAAATTCAGGTAAATGAGGGCAAATATGATATTGTTGCCATTACGGAAACATGGTGGGATGAAACCCACAAATGGAACACACAGCTAGAGGGATTTAAATTATTTAAAAGAAACAGACCAAACAAAAGAGGAGGGGCAGAAGACAGAATTATTAGCCTGGGATATAGACCAACATTAAGCTATGAATCCCCTGACATATGTTTCTCCATACAAATGTTTTTCATTTTTAAACTATTCATTTTCCTACAATAATGATGCCAATGGCTTAATATATGATTTTATTTCACAGTGTTTGTTTTACGCAAGAATGGCATATCACTGTTACTTTGAAGTTGTCCTCTATGCTACTAGCTGAGCACTTAATTGCTGTCATGCTGAACAGAATATATCTCTCTGATCCTCTCACGATGGGCATCTAATTTTTTTTTAAAAAATGACACTCACCTTTAGGGAACATTCTTGGTTTTCAGCTGCCTTGTCTGCACAGCGAGCAAGACTTAATCCACTGGTTTGGTAACAGCAGCGTCTTTTGCATTGTACACTTTGAAGACAGATCCCCATTGTCCTAGAGGAAAACAAAGATCACATGTGTAAAACAAGATGGTTAATTCAGCAATTTATCCATTCTTTTAATTTTTCTATGTGTGTCCTTTTGTGAAAGGCCTTGACTGTTTAGAGTCATCACTACATTCTCTGTAAAAAATATATTATCGCACAGAGTAATAATCAGGTTATATTGGAAGTTTTTAAGAAGAGACTGGACAGCCATTTGTCTGAAATGGTATAGGGTTTCCTGCCTGAGCAGGGGGTTGGACTAGATGACCTCCAAGGTCCCTTTCAACTTTATTATTATTGTTGTTGTTGTTGTCATTGTCGTTATTATTATTGTTATTGTTATTATTAAAATTTTAGCTCTCTTATCTTGATGTTTTTATTCTCATTCACTCTCCTCCCCTGTCCAGCCCACATAGAGTGTTTGCTAGCGGAAGTCCATAATTCTTGGTTAAGAGTCTTGGTTAAGAAAATGTTAATCATGGCATGGTTTATCCTGTGGCTGATTTAAAGAAGAAGGTAAGGTCACCACTGCCACAAACCTGACAAAAAAAAAAGTATGATGCTGCAAGCAGGATTGCATTGAGTCATGCTGTTTGGCCGAGTAGTGATTAAGGCACCAGGCTAGAAATCAGGAGACTATGAGTTCTAGTCCTACCTTAGTCATGAATACCAGCTGGGTGATTTTGAGCCAGTCAACTCTCTTCAGCTCAACTTAATTCTCAGAGTTGTTATGGGAAAAAAGGAGGAGGAAGGAGTCTCAGGTATGTTTTCCCCTTTGAATTACTTATAAAAATAATACAGGCAGGATTAAAAAAAAATCTAAAAATACACTTGGCCAAAAAAGTGGCTACAGAAGTAAAATTTCAATATTATGCAAATTAATATATTGCTGATCTGCTCAGAACTGAATTATTTATTTAATTCTTCTTAAAAGTGATTGCATTGCATATATAAAGTTCAGACTTAATGCTACTTTAAGTTGAAATGGAACTTAAGGTATATAATTGTCCTTAACTGCAATTGATTTTGATTGTTCTGTTTATTCAGGGCTAAATCTAAATTTCAAGAATGTTGTTGTGTGTTTCTTCTTGAACCATCAGGAAACAATGGGAAAATGCCAGAACTAAGCAATTGAATGATGGTTTAGACTGATTTAAGATCAATATCTTTTTGTTTAGTTAGAATTAGCAATGTACTTTATTAATATAAATAACTACTTAAAACTTTGAGTAGCTATGAAAAGAAAAGACCTTGTGTAAAGGTTAATTTAATCTTGAAATTCACAAGGAATTTGCAATGGTTCTGTATCTGGAAAATTTTGCTGAAGAGAAAATGAAAATGTCACCCATTTTATCAGTAGTAAAGTAATATGTCATTGATGTTTTTTCCCTGTGTGATGATTCTCGTGAGGAGACTGTAATTAATTCCAAAAAGAAAAAATATCTCCAGCTTCTAAAATGTCCAATTGAAAAGTTATTTAGTATACTATATATTTGGTTGAATAACTCAATTGCTAACAAATATTTCTTCACAAGTTTACATAATAAACTGGCCATTAGCTTTAAACGATAGCAAAACTAATCATAATTTTTAAAAGATATATTCAAATTGGTGAAATTCAAACATACTGTATTCTACCCTGGAGAAAACCTTTCAGATCAGACTGCTATCCACAAATTACCTACACCTTTCAATGGGCATACTAGCTAGAGATGATTTGTAGTTCATTATAGCTGGAAACTTGGGACCAGTTTGGGAAAGTCTGTTTTAGCCAACTAAAAATGTATAAACTAAATGGCTGGAGTTTATAAAGGATTTAAACATTATGACCGGGTCTGTCTTTTTCTCAAATTAATCCTAGTGAGTCTAACAATTCAATTTTTGTTGTTGTTTACAATCTTGGTGGTTTGCAAAATCTGTTAAAATCAACTCTCCAAAACTAGATTTCCACGAGAAGGAAGGGGAAGATGATCTTATTGTATCCCATGCTTGACCTGAACGCGTGGATCCTTAAGTCCTCCTCTCTCAGCCCAATCTATTACTTAGGATTCTTACGGGGATTATATTAAGGAATCCTCTTCATCCAGGTAAATTGACTTGACCTCACTGAGGGAAAGGAGTTATAAATAAATAACTTGAAGTTTCAGTTACATTGGAAAGCTTTTTCCAAAAGGGTAGAGTGAACATAGTCTTCCTTTATTAAAATCCATAGTATTGTTGGTTGTTTTTTTTTCAAAAACATTGAGTAGATTCATGATCATTGGACTCTCAAAGGTATTTGTGGAATTATGAGAGAAGACAAAACTGCTCTTTAAATTCGTTGACAGTTGCAAAATTAAAAAAAAATAAACAACCTTTTATAATGGAAAAACATGTGTTTTGTGTATGAGAGGTATTGAATGAGAGGTTGCACTGCCACACATTCCATACACTATGCAATGGAAAACTAATTTTCCAAAATTACTAAACCATTCAAAAGAATTTTGTCATAAATCATGAATGGGCTATTTGCAGCCCTTGACTTAATTTCATGTGGAGCTGACTGGAGAAGTAGTCCACACGCAAATGGTTCAGATGTTGATCTGTCCATTTCTAGGCAAGTGGATGTCATAAAGAGAACATGATTGTGAGGATGGGAAGAATATCAGATAGAATGGAATTATAATGTAACCCAACCTACCTCTGGTTTTGCCTCTGCTAAAATAGCTTGCTTTATTTCCTCTCATCAATTCCATGGAAACTTCACTAGGTCAAGGCTTTTCAACCAGTGGTACGGGTACCACCTGTGGTACATTGGCATCTGGCAGGTGGTACGCGACCACCCTAGAAAAGTGGTAGTGGGGGAGGGGAATGAGCTGAACCGGTGGCAGCACTGCACAAGCCTGAGTGAGAGACGGCTGGAGCTGCAGGGCTGTCAGGGCTCAGCGGAAGCACCAGGATCAGCGCCAGGCTCCAGCTGGAGCTCGGCGCTGATCCTGGCACTTCTGCTGAGCCCAGAAGAAACGCCGATCAGCTGGAATGTTGCAGCATCTCCAGGGTCTTGTGATTTACATTCAGATGCTTGGCAACTGATTCATATTTACGATGGTCACAGTGTCCCAGGGTCATGTGAAGTGACCAAAACCTGCTGCAACCACCCAGCAGACGGGGAGAATAAAAACCAAACACCCCCCCACCCCACCCCCGCTGCCAATCCTCAACAGAAATGCTCACAACAATGGAAACCTCGAACAGGAGGAAGAGCGCCGCTGGGCAGGCAGGCAGGTGTCTTGCTCGGCTGTGGCTTGGGGGGGCACTTTTTTCAGTGCCATTGTAACTACTAAGAGTCACTAAGTGAACTGTTGTAAGTCAAGGACTCCCTGTACTTTATCACTTTTTTCCTTTTTTTCGGTCATCAAGTTTTTGACACCTTGCTAGGCGACTGGTGGTACTCGGATGTTGCCATATCCTAAAAGTGGCACAATGGGTGAAAAGGTTGAAAAGCCCTGGACTAGGTGAACCATAATGGAATGCAGCCCATAGAAGAAGAAAAGTTGCTCACCTTATTGAAAGGGATGGATATGAATTGCAATGACTAAGTTTAAGATATTTTTATTTATAGAAATTTTAATGACACCTTAGTTAACTTTGCACCAACCTTTTAGGCATAAACTCCTGCTTGATCAATCATTGATATGGATGTTATTACAGTTCAGTTCAAGACCTACATTTTTTTTAAATGTACGAATTCTTTATACATCAGCCCTCGTTTCCCCAGAGTAGATTTCATAATTTTAGTTCAGTCTAGAGCAGGGTTTGATGCTAAGTAGAAATGGTCTAAATATCACTACCATGGCATCACAACTACATCATTTTAGGCTGTATACTCTGTGCTTGAGTTCTCATGAGTTACATTGTAGATGCTTTATGTAGGGTTTTCATGGTAGGTTGGATTGTGTAAAATCATGAATACAGTGCATGAAGATTATAATTCTACAAATTTTAGGGAGAGACTTGTGTGCCAACTCTTTCACGGTTGCCAGTTTTTTTTTCTTGTGAGATGTTATGACAGAGTTGTGTGTACAGAATGATAGTATCACATGTCATTCTCTGTTAAAATTCAAGCCTGTGTGTGTAGGTACAGTTCTTTTTCAGAGTTGAAGTTGGAATAGTTTTATATTTGTATATAATACATTTGTTCATGAAATGTTAATTGTGTGGGGAGATTATTTGAGTGTTATCTCCTCACACAATTAGCATTTTGTGAACAAATGTAATAGGTTCCAACTTCAAATCTGAAAAAAAACTGTACCTACACACCCATTCTCTTTCAGCCTCACTTTCTCTGTCTTACATCCAGCATACTGTACATCATATACAAAACAATGCTCAAAGGGCAGACCCAAAAACTGACTGATAGTATTTGCCTTAAGATTAGATACAACCTTGAATTTTAACAGAGAATGACATGCAATATTATCAAAAAGTGTTAATGCAGTGACTTGGCTAAATTCCAACTTGATAATTACTTCCTATCTAAAGTACTTCCTACAGCATGAGATGAAAAAATATGTCATCATTTGCTGTCCTGGATAAAAAAATAAGTCCTCCATTCTCAGACCTCTGAGGCGAGGAACACCTCTGATAGACAAACCATTCCCACCCACCTCCCTTAAAAACAATAAAATGACCCAAAACTGGGTGTTTCAACATTTGCCCATTTCATTGCAGATTTCAGTGGTGTAGAATCTTAAGATGGGGAACAGGGCCAAAATTAATTTGCTGAGATCCATATGCAACCTGTGGTTCCAATTCCTGGGTTAATTGGCCAAGGAAATCTGGTTGCCTTTTGTTTCTATGACTTCATATTGTGGTAAGAAGAACCCATAAATAAATAACTTACATTTGTGTACAGAACCCCAAGTCCTACCAGTGCTTCTAAGCTATAGTTGCCAGCAACTCAACCAATATGGCTAGTAATGAGAGATGTTCTCCATTCTGTTTTGAACATCTGGAAAGTTATGGGCTTCACTGGTCTGGTTTATATGCATATTGTCTTTTCAAGAAAGTTCAGAGCAGTATGTGAAGTAAAGTATATGATTTTGAGAGACAGCTCCCTTACAGACCTAAGGGAAACATATAATGTGCTCCTTCTTTGGTACCAAACGATGATGATGATGATGATGATGATGATGATGATGATGATGATGATGATGATGATGATGATGATGATGATGATGATGATGATGATGATGGAGAAGGAGAAGGAAAAGGAGAAGAAGTTGAAAGGAACCTTGGAGGTCATCTAGTCCCTGTTCAGGCAGGAAACCCTATACCATTTCAGACAAATGGCTGTCCAGTCTCTTCTTAAAGACTTCCAGTGTTGAAGCATTCACAGCTTCTGGAGGCAGGTTGTTCCACTGATTAATTGTTCTAACTGTCAGGAAGTTTCTCCTTAGTTCTAGGTTGCTTCTCTCTTTGGTTAGTTTCTATCCATTGCTTCTTATCTTGCCTTCAGGTGCTTTGGAGAATAGCTTGACTCCCTCTTCTTTGTGGCAACGCCTCAGATATTGAAACACTGCTATCATGTCACCCCTCATCCTTCTCTTCATTAAACTAGACATACCCAATTCCAGCCACCGTTCCTTATATGTTTTAGCCTCCAGTCCCCTAATCATCTTTGTTGTTCTTCTCTGTACTCTTTCTGGAGTCTCAACATCTTTTTTACATTGTGGTGACCAAAACTGGATGCAGTATTCCAAGTGTGGCCTTACCAAGGCATTGTAAAATGGTATTAACACTTCACATGATCTGGACTTCCGGTGGCAGGCGCCTTCGCTGGACGCAGCTGTTTGCTGCTCCCGCCTGTTTCTGCGTAAAAGCCGTTTTGACAGCCTGCATCAGCTGTCAAACGGCTTGATACCTTTCCCCTGGGCATAGGGGGAAAGGTGAGCTGCCCGAGGTAGGAGTTGAGTCCCCGAGTCGTCCCTTGTGGACGATGTAGGTGAG
>NW_015386527.1:634972-638692 GCF_001527695.2 Protobothrops mucrosquamatus
AGAGTCAAGTTTTACCTACAATAGAGGACTGGAGAGTGAAGGTTTCGCATCTTGCTGAAATGGCAAAGATCTCGGCTTATTTGAAGGATCATTCAAATGAACAATTTTTATCAATATGGAGAAGATGGATTGTTTATATTCAAAATAAGCATAGAATGGTGGAATATAGGTTAGGTTTTTAGATAAAAAAAAATTTTTTCTTCTTTTTATATATATACATATATTTCACCTATTTATGTAGAATTATATTTTGTGGAGTTAGGGATATTAATATAAGGTTACTTTTAGATGAATAGTATCCTGGGATTAGGTTTGGGAAGTCTGGGTGGGGGGTGGGGAGGGGTTTTTTCAATTGTGATGTACTTGTGTTTGCTTTTTTCTTATGTTGAAAATAATAATAAAAAAAAAAAAAAAAACACTTCACATGATCTTGATTCTATCCATCTGTTAATGCAGCCTAGGACTGTGTTGGCTTTTTTGGCAGCTGCAGCATGCTGCTGGCTCATATTTAAGTGATTGTCCACTAGGACTCCGAGATCCCTCTCGCAGTTACTACTATTGAGCAAGGTACCTTCTATACCAGACATGTCAAACTCGTGACGTCACGTGATGTTGCGCAGCGTATCGGGACGGTTTTGCCATTGCCGGCAATGGGGTGGGCGCGGCTTCCAGATGACGCATCTGGCCTGCGGGCCGGCAGTTTGACACCCCTGTCCTATACTATACCTGTGCATTTGGTTTTTCTTGCCTAAATGTAGAGCCTTACTTTTTTCACTGTTGAATTAATTTACAGAATCTAATCCAGTTTCTCTCTTGCATAAGTAATGCATGACTTTGTGAGCAGACAGCAGCAAATTGTATTCACCAGATTTGGCAAGTGGGTAGTGTTTCTGCTGACTATTGAACCAGCCAATGTAAATTACAGAATGTAGAACATGGTCAGCAGGAGAAGCTGAGGCAGGAAATTACTGAATCCAGATGAAAAACAGTGTGGATGAGATGTGCCAGCTGGCATATACAGCATGATCCTCAAGAGCTTTGTCCGAATGTCAGTCTCTGCATGGGGTACTTAAAAAACAGAACATATAGTCTGTAGATACCTGGCAAATTCTAGCTGGAGAGAATCATGTATTGTGCTTAGTACGTGCACAAATGCAAATCAGTTTGACACGTGTTCTACAGTACAACAGCATTGGACATATTATGTATAATGGCCTTATTAAAGAAATGATGATAACAATAACATTCTCCCGACTTGATTGCTACATCATTTATTTTACTCACTGACCGGTTGCCACTTGAAATTAAACATTCATAAGGTGATGTCAAAAAATTTGAGAAAATACATATTACATATGTTTTAATATCTTTTAAATGTTACTTTTACGCTGTTTTTTTATTTCTGATAATTCATCCCAATAGCCCTTTCTGTATTGCTACATCTGTCCACATTATTTAACTATAGTCTTCCGGAATTGCTGTAACATATCGCAGTATTTCCAAATCCTAGGCATTTATGGGTTGACCTAACGCTATTGAAGTTTGTCAAGAAAAACATAAAATTAAATTACATTTTCTAGGATAACTGCAATTATTCCAAGAAGCCACTGCTGTTAGCTTTGAAAATATATAAGTCCAGAGCTATTTCCCCATTACTGTATAGGAAATATTGCCCCTTCTTGACACTGAGCATGTGGCTTTTATTTGAACTTCACAATTCATATATAGGTTATATTTCATGGATTGCCCAGCCAATTACAGAATAACAGGGTTGGAAGGGACCTTGGAGGTCCTGCTCAAGTAGGAGACCTTATATCATTGTGGACAAATGGTTGTCCAATCTCTTCTTGAAAACCTCCAGTATTGGGGCACCCACAATTTCTGAAGGCAAGCTATTGTAGGGGTTAATTGTTCTCAGTATAAAGAAATTTCTCCTTAATTCTAGGTTGCTTCTCTCTTTCATTAGTTTCCATCCATTGCTTCTCATCCTGCATTCATGTTCCTTTGGAGAATAGATTGACCCCCCCTCTTCTTTGGGGCTGCCCCTTAGATACTAGAACATTGCTATCATGTCATCCCTACTCATTCTTTTCACTAGATTAGACATGTAATTCCTGCAATCATTCTTTGTGTTTTAGCCTCCATCCCCCTAATCATCTTTGTTGCTCTTCTCCTCACTCTGTCTAGAGTCTCAACATATTTTTTATATCGTGGTGACCAAAACTGGATGCAGTATTCCAAGTATGGCCTTACCAAGGCATTGTAAAGTGGTGTTAACACTTCATGTGATCTTGATTCTATCCCTCTGTTAATGCAGCCTAGGACTGTGTTGGCTTTTTTTGCAGCTGCAGCACGCTGCTGGCTCATATTTAAGTGATTGTCCACTAGAACTCCACGATCCCTCTCACAGTTACTATTGTTGAGCCAGGTGACATCTATTCTATACTTGTGTATTTTGTTTTTCTTGCCTTAATGTAAAACCTTATTCTTCTCTACATTGAATTTCATCTTAGACAGGAAGGGTGATAAGGAAGCAAAGGAAAGTCTGTTTTATAGCCGTTATGGCTTTCTTGGATAGGGTCAACTAGTTTTTGGAGTCTTCTCTGTATTATTTATCTCTTCACAAACAAATTGCAGTTTGTACAATCGGCCAAATGTGTGGATTTATGTGCAGATGAGTGAAATAAAAACCTATGGATTCCTTCTCCCAGAGTTATGATCCTTGCTGAGAGTGAGAATTGAAGTCCATAAATCTGGAAGATACCTAGATTGCAGGAGGCTGATTTGGGCTATTGATCTTGAGCTATTGCTCAAGGCTCATTACAATTAAATTGTCTTCACAGCCTGGAATTGTCTCTCTGTGTGCCCAGACTTAATTCTTATCTTGTCTCTCACATTCATTGCTCACTCAAAATGTTGGTTGTATTCTTAAATCTGTACCTGATTATTTTTTTTAATCTCACCAGATTTGGAATTTCTCTCTTGGCTTTATTGCTAACCAAAAGCGCCCCTCATTGTTTTGCCAACATCATAATTGCTCACATCCTGGCTCAACTAAATTGGGGAGTTTCCCTTCATGATACAATTCTCAGTCAACTTCTAGCTCCCGGTAATAAATTAACCTTTTTTTCATTCTGCTATCAATTAAGCAAATTGGAGAATCTTTTCTCAGCTCAGAAGCAAAAAGGTTGTTCCTCTGACCTTTGATAGACATCCAGACAAAATGTACAATTGGAATGTTTCTTAATTTTATAGAAATTACTATTGAATACCAATGAGCAACATTTTTAGTCCTCTTAGCTTCCTAAAATTCTAAAGCAGGGATCTGCAACCTTGACAACTTTAAGACTTGTGGGCTTCAGCTCCCAGAATTCTGGGAACTGAAGTCCACAAATCTTAAAGTTGTCAAGGTTGCAGACCCCTGTACTAAAGGTTTGCCTTGCTTGAAACTTACTTTGCACCTGTGGATTTTGATTATGTTTCATTCCCATAAAAGAAAAGTATGTTATCATCCAGATGCCTGCATTTATTTCTCTGAATTTTGTTAGGCTTCACACACACAGAGAGACAGGGAGAGGGAGAGGGAGAGGGAGAGGGAGAGGGAGAGGGAGAGAGAGAGAGAGGGAGAGAGGGAGAGAGAGAGAGAGAGAGAGAGAGAGAGAGAGAGAGAGAGAGAGAGAGAGAGAGAGAGAGAGAGAGAGAGAGAGAGAGAGAGAGAGA
>NW_015386527.1:639122-650768 GCF_001527695.2 Protobothrops mucrosquamatus
GTGTAAAATCCCATTCAAATTTAATGTACATTCTGCTTTAATACATCTCTTCTATCACTTTAGTCTACTAAATCAAGGGTTTACTGCATACAGAACATTTTTATTAAATAGCTCCATTCTACTGCAGAAAAGGCAATTACCCATTCCTGTTTCAGATTTATTCATACAAACTTATATTGACGCAAATGCATTAAACCACTGAACAATTAGCCATTGCAACACTGATGGAAAGCAAGATGCCATCCTGCCTTTGGTCCAACTCCAAATTTCCTGAATTGAATGTTATATAATTGCTTTGCAGTACACATTGTTCAGGGCCACCTTCATTTTGCTGATTTTATTCCCATTGCATGGTTTTGCATTGATCAATTTAAGTTATTGATACTAGTGTTTAATGCAGTTATTCATTTCTCTTGTCTATCCAAGCAACCATCTTGGTCTGATCTGATTGATAAATGCAATTAACAAGACTATATTTTTTTCAGTTCTCTTTTTACAGATTGCTCTATTCTGTTTCTGTGCATATTAGGACTAAAGTCCCCAGTTATAGAATTCTCTTCTCCCCTGATCTGGCTCCCTGCATCTTTAGATAGAATAGAATTCTTTAGAGAATAGAATTCTTTATTGGCCAAGTGTGATTGGACACACAAGGAATTTGTTTCCGGTGCATAAGCTCTCAGTGTACATGCAAGTAATAGTGGTAATCATGATCATATACAACATGAAAATACATTCATCATAAATCGTGAAATACAACACTTCATCATAAATCATAAGATGCAACACTTTGTGATAGTCATAGAGTACTAGCTAAGCAAACAACATAAATCATACTAGGGTACAAAAAAAACGAAAAAAAAAACAAACAAACCACAATATAAATTGTAAGATACAAGCAGCAAGTTATAGTCTTAAGAAGATAAGGATAGGTAATAGGAAAGATGAAGAATATCTAGTAATACAGCTTTACTAGTATTTTGACAGTGTTGTAGGAATTAGTTGGTAAGATGCATGTAATAAAGATGTGAAATCTTATTTAATAAAGCAGATTGATTGATGGAAGCCCTTGTGAACATTTCTTGAAATGGAGAGTATTAAAGTTAATTTTTATTGTTGAAAAGTGATTGGCAGCATTAGATGGCAGGATATCCTGTTTAATGTTGTGTGCCATTTTTATATATAGTGAATATTGATTTCATTGCTTTTGGATAATTTTAACAGTTATTTCTTTTTACTTATTTTTGATTGAAGTTGGAGTATACCAGGGTGTGTGTGTTATAATAACATTTTTGTTCGTTTGTCTTGAGAATTAACGAAAGAGCCAGTGGTTTTCAGACCAGATTGGGCAATTCTGTTACCTTCTCAATAACAATTCAACTTCAACTCTCCAAGAACTGCACAAATTCTGCATTAATTCATGGGGAGAGCAGAATATAAAAAAAGAACTGTTGACTTAAGCTACCATGGATGTAAGAAACATTTATACCCTTACAGGCAGGCAGGGAACTGTTTCATATGGTTTCATTCTTGTCAGCAGTAAAAGATTCTTATCTAACTGAGCTATATCTGTGAAACCTACCGTATCTTCATCTAGGAAACAGGTTTTGTAAAAGAACAACTCTGTAATTTATTACCAAGTTGTGAATAAATAAACCTTATAATACGGAAGCTTAGGTAGTAGCATTATCATCTAGCAATTTATTTATTTATTTGAAATGTTTATATGGCCACCTACATTATATGAAACAACTATTGGCATATAACAATCATCATCGTCATCATAATAAATGTTTGGAACTCTTAACACATCATCAATGCCATAACAATACTCTCTCAATTATATATGTGTATATATACTGGGCTCACCTCACATCTTACCCAATGCCTGAGAGAAGAGGGTGAGCCCCTCTGTTTCAGGGTGGAGGCTACTCTGTGGAAAAAGCTTTGAAAATAATGATCAGAATAGCAATAGCTTTGAAAATGTTCTTGGAAAAGGCAGTCTACAGCTTGGTACAATGCCTACTCTTAAAAATTCTGGTTGCAGGCGCAACAGCTTTTGGTATGCAAATGGATTTTCTCCCTTGACAGAGAGGAGACAGATTTTAATTCTCATAATTAACTGAGAGAGTCAAAATCTTCTTAAGAAGCTGCCCTCATCTATGTCCATTATGCCATGAAGTATTTATCTACCATATATGTGCCAGTTAGACCACATCGTGTAAATTGCAACAGTTACTGAATAGTAAGTATACTGTCTATCAGGGATATTTAAAAGGGTTTATTTATTCCAGTCCCTTATAGAATAGAACACAACTAGAGTGTATTAGATGGATATATAGTCATTATTTGTTGCAACAAAGTACTTATCATTCACAGGCAGTCTGTTTCACTGTCCAAATATTATTTAAAACACTCTAATAGCTTCTTAAGAAAGTTCTTTCTTAATGTTTAGTACAGAGTTGTTTTTCTTGGTTTAAATTATGGGTTCGTACTAATAATAATGGACACAGAATATTTTAGAGGCTGCATCTGACCTTGTGCAAATGTGCCCCAAGCCCCATCAATCATTTTCCACTGAAATATTCCTTCTCTATCTTACATTGTTTTAACCATACTAATGCATGGCTGATTTATTTCAGTTGACTTTGTAAAGGTTAAGCCAAATTAATGGATGTTAGCAGGTTTTCTATTAGAACTTCCCAACCCGGTGCCCCCCATTTCCCAGAACTCATCAGTGTTTATCCAAATGGAGTAGAAAATTCTGGAAGATGAATTCCCAAAATGTCCCCCATGATGATGATGGTCGGGAGAGAATTAAGTTGCAGAAGGCTTTATTTTGAGAAACAGAAGAAGCAATGCTTTCAGTTCAGTGATCTATATTGGTTACTTCACTGTTTATCTTCTCCAGCCTTTTTAACAGGCTAAACAAAACAAAACAAAAATATAGTTGAAAACCTTCAGAATCTTGTAACCATGTGCCTTTGGAATAAGGCATGTCTGAATCACACTGAGAAAAGGGAAGTGCAGCCAGGAGGTGTGCCTTTGAATAGATAACAAGTAATTAAATGTTCTCATCCAAGACAGCAAACAGGAACTTGTGTGGTTAGTTTGAGTCTAACTTTTTTTTAAAAGTCAACTTTAAAAATGCAGGGTACAACAAATGAAATATACTTGATGCCAGTGCCATTAAAACCATTTTAATCATCTGCTAATTTATATAGAAATAAATGACTAAGAAATGATGTGATGGTTCATACCGTGAAAGCCATGATGGACTTATTATAACAAAAGTGTGGCTTTATATACTGTATAGTTCCAAACTTTAGGACAGGGGTCTGCATTTTGTGGTCTTCAAATATTGCTGGAACACAGATGACTGCATTTGTGAAAACTTACGTGATTGAATTATATTTAGCAACTTGTTTTATTTCCAGATTGAAAACTACTGATTTGCATCAATATATTTCAGTATAGTTCAATATACTAACAAAGTGGAAGTGTTCTTGATATTAATATATTGGTAACAGTAAAAAATGATATATATGATCCTTTAATACAATATCCTATGGATGGATATACATTTTATTACCTGATACTTGCACCAGGATTTGCATACATGAATGGGTCATCAAAAGATCAAAGCCGATTCCAGTGGAATTGGTTCACCTGCATTGTTGTTATTTTTGTTGCTATATTTCTATCTTATTTAAATATTTATTTTAACACGTTTTGCAGATAGAAATTTAAGAAATGACAAAATAGAAATAAGGAAACACATAAAGTAAAAGCTACAAAAACAACCAAAGGTAAAAGAAAAAAGGGAAAACCTCCGTATATGTCAGATATGTTAAACAGATTTCTAAATCTACCTTGGGGGAAAGAGTAGTTAATGATTTTCTAACATTGCAAAATATCTCTAAAATCTCATGCCACAGAAAAACATACTGAGTCATTTTTTTATGAATAGATAAACTTGCCATCTCAAAAATGAGTGAGTTGTTTCATTTGCCAGTCAGGAAATACAGTGAAATTGTTTAGATAGTGGTAAAAATAATCCTGTGATGTGATGAGAATTGTCCTTCAAATGTACCCTGTTTTGTTTTGCTGCAAAACACAATTAGTCTTGACAACAGATTAAATTAAATTCATTTGGGGAAAATGATGGTATTTCAGACTGCTTTCATATTTCATGCCAGCTTACCCAAAATGTGTTTGGGCCTCTGCTGATTTGCATGATTGTGGAAATAACTGCAAAATGTGGTAACTGTGCAGTATTGTGGTTCAGTGACAAGAACAGATGAAGGAAGTGAACAGGGCGGTTAAACTGGTTTCAAACAGACCAGGTGGCAATCCTATTATAAAAATATTTTTCTTATCTCTCCCGTATGTGACTGATTGTAGCAACCAACATTCCCCCTCTGTAATTAGAGGGGGGGAAGTACATGTGCAGAAGGGCAAATGAGTCACATTACCCAAATATATTACAAGAATTTCATTCTTCTTATGTGTTAATAGGGGATGAAGATTGAGTCTATAAGTTTGGAGACAAGCAACTTTGTTTTATTAAATGATGATTGAAAGTGCTTCCTTTACTATGAAAAAAACCCGAACCTTCAATCCTGCAGGTTAAGATTCTGCAGCTAAACCCACGGTTATACCTAATGAGTTCCAATAACAAATATCTGCATTAATTGCATAGGGCAGTGATGGCGAACCTTTTAGAGACCGAGTGCCCAAACTGCAACCCAAAACCCACTTATGCATCGTCAGGTGCTGGGTGGGTGTGGCCAGTTGGGTGGGTGTGGCCCATTGGGTGGGTGTGGCTGCGGTGGTAACGGCAGACTGGGTGGGACTAAAAAGTTCAATCAATCAATTCCAACTTTGCAAGATCTTTTTTTTCCCTGAGAAGTTGAAATTGATTGATTGATTGAACCTTTTTTTTTTTTGTACACGGTGGAGGCCTAAAGCGAAAAGGTTTTATAAAACCCAGCTGAAGGCTTAGGACTGGGGTGACGGTGCGCGTGCCCACAGAGAGGGCTCTGAGTGCCGTCTCTGGCACCCGTGCCATAGGTTCGCCACCACTGTCATAGGGGTTGTTCTTTGCATGGTGGGCTTGCATAGGTGGTACTATTATCTTTCTTGAACTGACTTGTTTCCCCCCTCCCACCCCCATTTGCATGTCAGGAGGCACATCTGCATTGTTGCAGGAGCATGGAAATATGGAGCAAGCATCTCTGTACACATGTCTCTCCCAGTGCATGAAGAACGCAAGGATAAAGATAGGTTCACAGGAATATAATGGCATGAGTGGTCCTATTCTCTCAGTGCAATTGTTAATAGTATAAAGATGGTATCTAACTGGAGCTATTTTAACAACAGAGTAGAAATGAAAAAGGTTAGTATTGTACTATTATTACTTGTAAAAAAAAAGGTGGAATGTCACCCTTTCTCCTAGTTCCAGGAAAATAACATTGTTGATGCAAGTGATTACCTTTGATAGGCTCACTGAGTACTGAGAAAACTGAATTTATTTGATATAACTACGGAAAGCTTCCCAAATCTTAGCTTGGACATAATTCTAAAACATGGTTCAGCTTTATTAACTCTTTTCTATAACTCCTTATGCTTAGTATGTGTTTGGAAGCAAATTCGATCTTGCTTTTGTTGTGGTTCATTAATATAAATTCATAAAGCTATTATAAATTAGACAATGTTAAATTTGGACTCCAGCCTTAGCTAACATTACACTGGATGCAAACTAAGTACATTATGTCATTTTCAAACTTCCTAATAAATTATAGTTAGTGTTTGAACTGAAAATGTTTGTCCAATCAATAGTTGGAACCATTGAATGTCACCTTTAATCCACATTTTCAGGAAAGGAAATGCATGAAGAAAGACTGAAATATTTGTAATGGCCAAGAACTGCATTTAATGGCTTTGAGGTCCAAGGATCTTAGAAAATTATAGTCATGGAGGTTTTTTTGGTTGAGGTGTGATTTTATTTGGATTTTTTTTCATGGTTCTGGCCACAGCAGGAAGCAATCTCTAGCTGATTTTGGGTGATTTCAAAAAATGTAAGCAAGCTTGGACCATGTTAGTACTTGGACTGGAAAACCTCAAGAAACCTTAATTCTGTAGACTAGCCTGGCAAGTTTAAACAAATGTGGAAGAAGGTAACAAAAAAAAACCAAAACACTTCTATGGTGCTACCAAGAAAACAATGTGGACATGTCCATGAAATCATCAGTTAACAAAGTTGACTCAAGTAAAATTTTATCTTTAAGCTATTTTTTTTGTCTGTGTGTGATGGAATGGAGCTGACTTTCAGTTTTCATGCTCATGTCACCAGACTGACTAGCAGGATTTTTTTAGGGAACTCTTGGGGAGGGTATAGAAGAGGGGTTAAAATTAACTTACCTTTGGATCCATTTTTGAGTAAAGAGAAAACCTAGGAAAGGAATGAGAACAGGGATGTGTTAGACCAGGGGTCCCCAACCCCCGGTCCGTGCACCGGTACCGGCCCATGGCATGCCAGCAATCGATCTGCTCAAACAAGCAAAGCCTTATCCATGGGATGCAGGCAGCACACAAAACCACACCCCCTCCGGTCCATGGAAAAACCTCTCTCCACAGAACTGGTCCCTGGTGCCCAAAAGGTTGGGGACCTCTGTGTTAGACCTTGAACAGGTCAAATAACTTGTCTGAATCTTTAAATTGGTTGGCTGCATTTTCCACTGCAAAACAATTCATCTGTTTTTAACTCACTGGCATATGGTCAGAATTAATGTGAAAATAGTTTTTCCACCAAAAATAAAATAATGGAATTTGCTATTAATAAATCCTCATTAAAAATTAAAATTCTTTCTGTGGTTTTGGGCAGGCTATTGTTTATGGCACTATTAAATGCTTCATTTGAATAAAAGAACATTTAAAAGTGATGTGTTTGACTGTTAGAATCCTTACTCTAAGGATTCCTTTATTAATCTTTGATTTTCATGTTAACAATGGAGCAGCTTGCAATGTTGTTGGCATCAGTGCAGAATTATTTCTGCAGAATTCTGTGTTTTGAATTCATTTGATAAATAGCTGGGGTTTCTTGGATGAAGATCTTAATACCACGAGCCATATTCTCTTTTTTAAAAAAACAAACAAAAAAACATTCCTGCTCATTAGCTGTGTGGAAGATTATTTTTAATCAGTGTGTGTTGTGTGTATATGTGTGTATATAAAAACTATATATGTGATATGATTTTATATAAAGTGTTTCTACTTCAGGGTAGGAAGCCTTAGATTGAGATTTTAATGGGCACACAATGCAAATTTATGCCTTAGACATTGCTCAGCGAATACTTTGGTTATGAAACTCACTACTGATATTTCTCTGTTCTCTCTGTACTATCCCATACTTTACAATTACTTCCTTATGTATTAGGAAAATGTCCAAATGTCCAAAAATAAGGTTTTTTTAAAAAAAACAACATGTCAGATTTCAAATATCTTTCAGCCACAGTACTGCCAGGACCAAAATAGAATGTAATTCATTCTATTGCCCTGATGCTAAGCACATTATTACAGAGTAGAAATGGGCAGTGTGATGTCAGGTAGTCGCCATTCATGATCTCTGGTTGGCTTCCCCATTGACTTTGCTTGTGGGAAGCCTGCAGTGAAGGTCGCAAATGATGATCATGTGACCAAGGGATGTTGAGGTCTTGTAATTGTGATCCTGTCACCGAAGACCCCAATCGTGGTCATGTGACCACCATAAATATAAGCTTCACATTTTCAGCACCGTCGTAACTTCAAATGATTGTTGAATGAATGGTTGTTAAGTGAGGACTAATGTATAACATCTGGGATGGGAGTTTTTCTTATCACTTTGTTCAGGCTGTGAGGATGGTATTTGTTTTTATAATTACTTTAAGCCTATTTCATAGCATGCCTTCCCAGTTTTCCCTTTTCAGGATGGCAATTTTTTTCATTGAGTCTTTGAAAACAGTGCTTAGAATTCATTTAAACACACACACACACAAAACCTGTAAGCCACCCAGAGTCTTTTTGGAGTCAGGCACCTTTGTAATCCAATGATTAAATAAAGAAATTGTTGGGCTCAACTTTCATTTGTTTTTTCTCTTTTCTGCTCTGTCCAGTCTTTTGAGCACCATCCATTTTTCTCTTTCACCTTCCTCAGTCCTACTATCAAAAATATTCTAGATACTCTTGGTAAAAATATGAATCCCTTGAAAGAATCAGTTATACTTTTTGGAATTCACTGGGGAAAACACAACCTTTAAAAAGTTTACTGGCAATACTTAAATATGAGCAAAGTTGGCCCTCATTCTTCGTGTATTGCCAACTGCTCTCATTTACTGATATTTTCATAGCTCTCTTGAATACTGTACTACAAAGACAGAAAATTAACTGCTTAATGTTTTCTTGTCTGCCAACTGCCAGACTTGGCTTACTATTTATTATTTGGTCAATTGGATCAATCAGCACTGCTAGCATTCATATGCCAGATTTTGAAAATGAAAGGGATGTAGGGCACTTGGTAACGCTTCCTGATCATTTGAAGCTTGACAAAATGCACAGTTATTAATGAATTTAAAACCACTCTCACGGTGGTTTTAAATTCATTAAATGCATTTTATCAAACTTCAGTATCATTGAGCAAGTTGATGAAAAAATAGCGAGAACCTTCAGAAATATCCTATGCACTATCTATAGAAAGACTTACGGCCACAGCTGAGCCCAAAATTTCTATTGCTTAGTGAAACGTTTGTTAAGTGAGTTTTGCCCCATTTTACAAACTTTCTTGCCGCAGTTGTTAAATGAATCATTGCAGTTGTTAAGTTAGTAACACGGTTATTAAGCGAATCTGACTTCCCCATTGACTTTGCTTATCCGAATATAGCAAAAGATGATCACGTGACCACGGGGATGCTGCAATAATCATAAGTTTGAAAAATGATCATAAATCACTTTTTCACTGTCATTGTAACTTTGAACAGTCACTAAACAAACTGTTGTAAGTCAAGGACTACCTGTAAATAGGGCAAACCATCTGGCACAACCACCCTTACATGAAACAATATTCTTTCTGTCTCTGTGTGTGTGTGTCTGTGTGCAAATATGCACTGGCCCAGAAAGTTCACCTGTATGGTTTTTTCCAGCCTCATTCAATTTTATCAAAAACATTTTCTTTTCTTTTTCTTTTTTTTTGAGAAAAATAAATGTCAGGTGAAATTCTCATGGGTAGATTATGACGTACTTATATTTACCATAGTTTCTGTGTGGGAAAAAAACATTTCTTGACACCTTTTATCACAATCTAAATTAAAACTTTAAAAACACTCTGAAAATAAAACAGAAAAAAAGGAAAGTTTGGTACAGGTTTTGATTCAACTTCAATATGTTTCTAATATTTTTTGTCACATCAATATGTCATTTTAAATTATATAGCCTCGTGTGTAGGTAGCTTGACATTATTGGATTAAAAAGAGGAACATGAAACAGTTGTCAAACTTGAAACACTTTTCAATCTTCCGTATGTGTTCAATGGATAAATACATTCTTGTACTGGATGAAATTTATCTCCTGTACTCCTCAAAACCAAGTTGTTCACACCAAGGTATAAAGAGATATTGTTGGCTTTTATTGGATCAGTTTAATTTAGTGCCATAATGATCAATGTCAGACATACCAATTGTCAGATTTATCAGTGATCTACATTTTGGTGAGGTTTTGCTTCAAAAGAATGCTTTGCAAATAACTTAGGATTAACCTCTTAAGCACTACAATTTCCTTTGGTCACTATAGCTAAATTTATTTTTTCACAAGGATGCTGCCTTATACCAAAGGAGGACATTGATCTCAGAACTGGTTGCAATGATGGTGGGGGTTGTAGTGGGGGAAGCATTTTAAGTTTCATCAGGAGTTTTTCCCAAGGCTCCCCAGGTATACTTGAGACTGAGCCTGGAGCATAGTATGAACTATAAAAACATAAAACTACATGTTCCATAATAGTATATAGAAGCTTATGGGAGGTATAAACTTTAGGACAATATAGTGTCTAATTCACACTTAAATCATTGTGATGCTTCTAACCAACTTTTTAAAAATTATTCTTCTGTTGTAGCTCTGGAAGGAACATAGAAATCGCCATGGGGAATCAAGTTCGAAAACAGGATCAAATTACTGAGAAGGCAAAGGTAAGGAAAAGCATCGTCCTTGATATTCTGCAAGTAGGTCAGTGTTTGGAAATACAGATCTTTCATTGCATGTTACGACATGATTTGTAGGTTAAGTCTTATCGTTACAACACCATAGTATTTCTCCAAATCAAATAATAGCTACAAGCTCAAGTATCTTCTTGGATCTCATGTTACCATCATTGTTTCTAAAAAATTTTAAAGTGTTAAGCCATCTGCAAACAAATATACATAAAAAAGCATAACACATACAAAATAAAAAGACAAAAAAACAATAGTAATTACATACATATTCCAAGTTCACCTGATTTTGTACATTTACTGAAAGGGTCAAGGCCAGTCTTGGGGATTATGGTGTTCCAGGGGGTAGGCGCTGCAGCATGAGAGATATGCTTCTGGAATTCCATATGAAGGGACCTCAAGGGTGTTCCTCCTGGCAGACTTAATATTATAGGTACAAACAGCTAGGGAGAGGCGTTCCCACAAATAATCTGACTCCATGAAATAGAGGATTTAATAAGTGATAACCATCACCTCGAATTTCACCTGGAAGCACGTTGGGAGCCAATACAGCTCACAGAACAGAGGTATGACATGGGAGTACTGAGTTTCCCTGTAACTGTGCTACTGCATTCTGGACCAGTTGCATAATCTGAATACTTTTCAGTGGCAGCTCCAGATAGATTGCATTGCAGCAACCCACTTGGGAGGTGCCTAAAGTATTACAATGCTCTATGCGGCCTCTAAAATGTTCCAAAGGCTCTGCACAGGTACCTGTGCTCTCTTATGTGTGAATCACAAACCAACCAGCAGGAAGCAAGTGTTAAAAACGTGCTTTATGACACAAGCTCTGTTCTTTTGAGTACTGGCATGCAATGTTGCAATGAAAATATAAAGGACAATTGTTTTTGTCATGTCAACACAACATGTTTAGTCATTTTGGCATCGTTATAGTTAAGAACAGTTGTCTGTGATTAGAGAAATCAAGATGAAGGACCAATGATAAAAGCAGGGGTGACTTTAGCAGATCTTTCTGTAGATTGCAGAGTTTATGAAACCCTAGAAATCTTGTGAAACTCTACCAGGATGAGGCGAGTCATTAAGCCAATACATATCTACGAGAAAAGGACAAAAAATGTTTTCTGTCCAAAATACTTTCATTTCAAAAACCCTTAAAAATATTTGAATATTACATTCTCCCAGCAGCTGTAACTAATATGATTCTATCTGAATCATAATCTAACCAAGAGCAAATCCAATCTACTTAATCATAAATTAGTAGTGGGAATCTATGGATTTTACTGATGCATCACACAAGATTCACACAGATGGCCAAGGGCTTCTAAAAAGCCTGCCTACTTAAATCCAGTTTAAAACCAAACTAAAGGAGGAGATGAGGAATAAGGACTTGTGACTACCCCAAAAACTACCTCTA
>NW_015386527.1:654075-670391 GCF_001527695.2 Protobothrops mucrosquamatus
TTCTCACCTACATCGTCCACAAGGGACGACTCGGGAACTCAACTCCTACCTCGGGCAGCTCACCTTTCCCCCTATGCCCAGGGGAAAGGTATCAAGCCGTTTGACAGCTGATGCAGGCTGTCAAAACGGCTTTTACGCAGAAACAGGCGGGAGCAGCAAACAGCTGCATCCAGCGAAGGCGCCTGCCACCGGAAGTCTCCCCTGGCAGACTTAATATTATAGGTACAAACAGCTAGGGAGAGGTGTTCCCACAAATAACCTGACTCCATGAAATAGAGGATTTAATAAGTGATAACCATCACCTCGAATTTCACCTGGAAGCATGTTGGGAGCCAATACAGCTCACAGAACAGAGGTATGACATGGGAGTACTGAGTTTCCCTGTAATTGTGCTACTGCATTCTGGACCAGTTGCATAATCTGAATACTTTTCAGTGGCAGCTCCAGATAGATTGCATTGCAGCAACCCACTTGGGAGGTGCCTAAAGTATTACAATGCTCTATGTGGCCTCTAAAAGGTTCCAAAGGCTCTGCACAGGTACCTGTGCTCTCTTATGTGTGAATCACAAACCAACCTGCAGGAAGCAAGTGTTAAAAACGTGCTTTATGACACAAGCTCTGTTCTTTTGAGTACTGGCATGCAATGTTGCAATGAAAATATAAAGGACAATTTTTTTTGTCATGTCAACACAACATGTTTAGTCACTTTGGCATCGTTATAGTTAAGAACAGTTGCCTGTGAATAGAGAAATCAAGATGAAGGACCAATGATAAAAGCAGGGATGACTTTAGCAGATCTTTCTGTAGATTGCAGAGTTTATGAAACCCTAGAAATCTTGTGAAACTCTACCAGGATGAGGCGAGTCATTAAGCCAATACATATCTACGAGAAAAGGACAAAAAATGTTTTCTGTCCAAAATACTTTCATTTCAAAAACCCTTAAAAATATTTGAATATTACATTCTCCCAGCAGCTGGAACTAATATGATTCTATCTGAATCACAATCTAACCAAGAGCAAATCCAATCTACTTAATCATAAATTAGTAGTGGGAATCTATGGATTTTACTGATGCATCACACAAGATTCACACAGATGGCCAAGGGCTTCTAAAAAGCCTGCCTACTTAAATCCAGTTTAAAACCAAACTAAAGGAGGAGATGAGGAATAAGGACTTGTGACTACCCCAAAAACTACCTCTAGCAATTTTGAATTATTTTTTTGGATCAGTCTTCTTCAACTCCACTATTGTCAGTTCCATTGTTGCTGAATTCACCAAGTCAGTTCAGTATCAATTGGGTTACTCTTAAATCCCAGGATTATATTTTAGAGGGAGAATTCATGACAGGATTCCTTTCTCCAAGCTTTCTTTTTACTCATTCAAACCACATGAATCAATCACACACACACACACACACACACACACACACACACTCGCACCAATCTTGAAATTGTCAAGTTTGAAGCTGGTAGTCTTGTGATTCCCCCCTATTTCTAAGGAACACTCATTCCCAGTTCCAATTAATTCCACTGAGTTCACTCAAATGTCTTCACTCCCTTTGACTATTGGGCCTCACTGCATCAATATTATTCAGTGTTAGTTTCTGATTTTGTTGTATTCATCTCAGGAACAAAAGAATTCAGTGAAAAACTATGCTAAGTTATATGTATCGATATAGAGTGGGTCTCATGCTGAGAATTATTTAAGCTGTGGAAGGGTGATTTATGCCAATTACAATTGAATTACCTTTAAAAAAGTATTAAGCAAAATACAATAGGAATTTTTACAAGCACATGAAGGTAGTCAAGTTACTTTTCAAGTTAAGCTCAAGTGTTGGGGGGTGACTTACATAGATGCATCCATGCTTTTTTTGGCATAATGTAGAAATGGTTTGCAATTGCCTTCTGGAGGACATTATCAGACTTTCTAAGGCTTATCTACATCCTTATCCAATACTAACTAGATTTGTCTCTGCTATAAAAAAAAAACCACACATGTTCTGCCTCCCATCTGGATTCATTACAAGTAGCCATGGTGTGATTTTAATTTTAGAACTTTAAACTGTATAGTAATATAAATATTTTGAATGAGGTGAATATTCCTTCCAAGTTTCATTACTGAAGTATGAGTTGAAGTCCTATCAAAATGTCATCAATCCAGGCTGTTGTTGTTAAAATGTCTTCACAAAGTCTTTATAAAGTCTTCTTCAAAGTCTTCTTCAATCACTTCTTTGTTTCTAAAAGAGTAAAGAAATATTTTTGAAGTACTTGTACTCTTGATAATCAGTCAGTGATTAATAATTGTAGTGAAAAATGTAATGACAGGAAGTAGCAGCTTCTTTGTGGTTTCAGGTGACAAAGCTGGCAGGGAAGAACTAGTACGGTTGAGTAAGTGTTGTTTTCTGTATTCAGCAGGCTTCAGTACGCCCTCCGTGCTCTTTTTTCCCCTCACATTATCATTATACCTAACACAAAAAATTAGAATAAACTCTTCAAAAAGAAATAAATTTCAGCTGACTTAAGCTGATTATTGTTCATACAAATAGAAAGGCAGAGTGTAAAATTGACCATAACATAGAAAAAAAAATAACAATTTGGATTTTTTTAGATTATTCTTAACATTGACTTGTGAGCTCCAAGTTATTTAAGCAGGTCTTCTGACCCAAGGATACCATCTCACTACATAGAATGTTTCAGCTTTTGATATTTTACCAGGAGTTATATGAAAAAGAGTTACTGCAAAACAATAGTATTTGTGTGATATAGCTTGTTAGGCTTCAGGACATCTCAACAATAAATTACAGCTCTTGTGTAATCCTTTATTCAGGTTTTGTCTGGGCTGTATTAGAAGTTTCTTAGAAAAAAATTCACATGGATTAGAATCTTTACTTGATAAAGTATTATAAGTAAATCAGGGGAATACCACAAACATAGTCTGCCTAGGCCTCAGCAAAGACTTCAACACAGTCTCTCATAACATACTTCTTAATAAAAGGGTGAAATTCATCTAAATTAGATTACTGTTGGATGGAGGATTCATACTTGGCTAAATTACCACACCCAAGGAGTACACATCAATGATTCCATGTCAACTAAATCTTAAGGGTTTTGCCTGACAATGTAAAATGTGAATGGGAAACAAACTAAGTTTGTGCAAACAGTCCCCTTCCCCCAAATAAAACTTAAATGGAGATATGATTTCCTTTTAATAATGATGTTTTCACCTGTATATCAAATGAAAAGTTTATAAAATAAAGCCATTTATGGAAATAAACAAAGAAAACATTTAAAATTATGCTTTTAATGGAAAGGAGGAACTTGACTATTTTTGTCTAAAGCCAGAATTCTGGTTTCATTTTGTTTCTTAAAACAGCTAGTCTCGTTCAATAAAGTCAGGGAGGGGAAAAAAAAAAAAGAACTGGTGTTTCTTTGCCTTAAATCAGCTTCTCTCAAATTGTTCTTAAAATACTGCAACTTGAAAAACATTGGCAAATAGTAAATTATTTTTGATGCCCTCTTCACAATCCATCTCTTCTGTTCTATCCTGCATTTTGGTATTTGTAAACCCTTTTCCACATTCTTTTATTCTGTCGCCATCATCCCTTCCCCTCCATGGTAATTCTCTCTACAGACCAAGGGTTTGTTAGATGTTACAGCAGTGCATAAAAGCCTCCTGCCCTCTAACAAAATTATATCTCCTTCGTAGAAGGTTCTGGAACCAATCAATTGTTTTGCGTACAGTGTACTATTGCATCAGAAGAAAGACATTCTCTGGCAAACTCCATGTACTGTTTCATGACCCTCTTAGGGGTTACCATTTACACTTAGAGAAATTATGTACTACATATTAATGCTGATGTGAGAAGGACAAGACACCTATGGATCCAACAGCACTGTTTCCATGTACTTGAGAGAAGCTAATTTAATTATAGGGGATCTTAAATATTACCTGTTTTACACAGAAATCCTATTTTAGGTGTATGGACAGAGGGATAATCTGAGACAGTGGTGGGATTCAGCTGGTTCACACCACTTCAGCAGAACCAGTAGCTAATTTTTTGTTGCCCAGGCCCAGAATGGACTTCCGGAAGTGGCATCCACACAGAGAACCGGTTGTTCACATATTTGAATCCCACCACTGATCTGAGGGTATATGAATTGGTTGGTTTAAAGAAAAGGAAGGTAAGAGAGGTTGACTGAATAGACTGAATTTCCTGCAGAATAAGGAACTAGCATGGTTGTTTTAAGAATAAAGTGAGTAAGAGAACTTTTGTCTCATGGAGAAATGCAGTCAAGTAAACAGACTGAATAATACTTGTGCTGATCTGTTTTTTTCCACAGGGTAAAATGACTTGACCTCATACAGCCTTGATTCAAAGCTTATAACTTCTACAGAACTGAAAATTGTTTAAAGCATTTTTTTTAAAGTCAAGGCACATCTCATGAAGTAACAATGAAACATCCATTACACTGAACTTAAGTGGTTAAGAAGCACACTGCAAAGCTTGACCTCAGTTAGAGTCCACTGTTAGTCTAATTATCTCAGAGGGCATGTGAAGAGAAAAGAGAAAAGAAAAGGAAAGAAAAGAAAAGAAAAGAAAAGAAAAGAAAAGAGGAAGGAAGGAAGGAAGGAAGGAAGGAAGGAAGGAAGGAAGGAAGGAAGGAAGGAAGGAAGGAAGGAAGAAAGGACCTGCTAATGTCGTCATGGTTTACCTTATAATCAAAGTGAAAATTCTTGAATTTTGTACATGCACTTCTTAATTTAATTGTAATTAAACTTGTTTTAAATATATATTCCTACAGCTATATTAACTAGAATTTTCTTAGACAGCACATAAGATCAGAGTCACATTCTGATTCAGATTATAAATTTATTTATTTATTTCTTAGATGTATACCCCATTTTTCATTCAGAAGCTTAAGGCAACATGCTGTGGGGATCCATTCTACTATTTCTACACATACAACAAGAATCCTGTGAGGTGGGTTCAAGGCAGACGTATAATACAGTATATTCTAAAAAAAGAAAAAAAGAAAAGAAATATAGAAAATTCACATTCTAAACCAAGAAAAAGCTAATTGTGCCATCTAGAACGCTTAGTTTATGCAACTCAGTACATATCCAAAGTCTTTTCATTAGCATTTTTCTATTGCTCTGGTTGTCTTTTGCAGCTCTAAGGACAATCTAATTGACCTCCTACATTTTCATCATCAAAAATAGTCTTGTAATCTGAAGTGCTTTGGCGCTATCTTCTTATTGTGTACTATTTAGATTAGACAAGTACATAAAATGGGAAATGAAAAACCAGGCTGAATTTTGGTGGAACAAAACTCCCTAGTTTGGCAGCATCTTTTCAGTCAAATAAAGGAATGCTGGTATACTTTATCTGTCTCTCCCCACCTCCTCTGCACTGATTTAATCCTGTTCTTCCACTGATCTTCCCAGAACTTTCTTTTCCTATTCTAAAGACATTGGCAGTTAAGTGGAGGTACAGAACAGAAGGCACCGATATAGGTAAACCTATTACCATTCTACCATTCATTTAACAACCACTGCATTCTAAGTTAGGATAGTGCTATAAAAAAGTTATTTATGGCCTGTCTTTGTACAGACAACCATTGCGGCATCCCGGCAGTCGTATGATCAGAATTCGGGCACTTGGTAACTAACAGGTATTTTCAGTGGTTGCAGCATCTTCAGATCACATGATCACCAATTGTGACCTTCTTAGGGGGCTCTCGACAAGCAAAGTCAATGGTGGAAGCCAGATTCACTTAAGGACTTCATGGTTTGTTTAACATCTGTGGTTTAAAAAATTCATAAATAAGCCACAATTTACTTAACGACTGCATCGCTTAGCAGTGGAAGTTCTGGTCTCGAATTGTGGTCAGTTGTGGCAATATGAGTGACTAAAAATGCCACATTCAAAGCCAAGGACAATATTTGATATTTTCACTCAAACATTTTAGCATTTACTCAAATCCTGTGAAACTGATGTTTAAAATGTGTTTTGGAATATTTTAAAATTTCTAAATTTTCTGGATGAAGCAGGAATGACAGGATTTAGGGAAGTTTTTGATCTGCATTTACTGAATTTCTAGGATAGCCAACCTGCCTAACTGCCTATCTTCCTTGTTTGACCAAGGGACAAATCAGATGGGAAGATGTCAAGTACATGGGGCAAAATCAGTGGAAAAGGGCTCCTAGTAAAAATATCTTTGTTGACAACCACAAGCCCTCAGGGTATGGGGTGGGGGAAGTAAGGAAACAGGGAAACCTAATCAGACTGTGGCCATTACTATGCCCAAAGTAGAGGGAAGGATTCTTAAAACTGCTTTCCTATCCCACTGGTTCATGCCCCAAAATCAAGCAGTTTAAGGCTGCAGTGTGTGAAATCCCTACAAACATGAAAACTGGAGAAGTAATCAGACCGTGAGAAGAAGTGCCAGTATTAGTGCACAGCAAAAATGAACACTCATTCAGGAGTAACCCTCACTGAATGAAGTGAGAGGACCTTTTGAATAGAAGTGCTCGAGATTGCTCAAGATGTCTTCTCATATAGTGGTGGAGAAAATTAAGTAGTTTGACTTAATACTTGAGATTTTTGCCCAAAGGGAAGCAAATAGGATTTTCCTTCATTTTCAGAAAATAAATGCGGAACAAGCTGTAAAAATAGCCTTCCATGTTATACTACTCACACATTTCCATTAGGTACAGCAAGCCGTCATTTTAATAAACAAGCAGATAAGTTAAATACCGTTTAAAAGCTTATTATTTCCCATAACATTTTTCAGTCAGTTCTCTATTTGTTAATTTAATTTCTAGAGACAAATTAAGGGCTTCATGGTAATTAAAATATCACATTCTTTGGGAGAGAGGGGATTTATGGGAAACTTTGTAAAATGGATGCATTAGACTTAATGGAGGCTCACTTTGTTTAATTCTTTTTTTAAAAAAAAAAGATAGTCCACTAATTATTTTGAGGGGGGTTAATCTCTAAATTCCAGTGGTGTAATCTTGGAAAATTCCATGTTTCGGGGAAAAAAGACTGGGAAATACAAGTCCAGGGTATTCCCCAAGATGATTTCTCTGATTGCTTTTTGAGCAACCACATGATCCATCTGTAGTGTTAAAAAACACTTTTTAAATAGTGTAGATATACCTTGCCTTTTCCTTTTCCAAAATGATTTCTAGCAGAACAGGAATGTTTATTTGGAGATGAGTCAGGTGTCACCTGGGAGTGGAAGGCACTCCTTGGTATGGTATTCAAGTGAATCATTTCCTTGTGATTTCAGTGTGCTCATGGGAACTCATAACTGTTCTGCCATTGGAGGAGGCATGTGATGGCTTTTTACTTTGCTGCATAGCTGAGGTTCACCAACCTTTTGCAAATCTATTGTTCTCATTGCACCACTACACATAGCAAATATCATATTTTAGTAGTTGTGACTCTTACCAATTTTAAATTGTCTGATTATTAAGCAGTATTACACATGCATATAAATACACACAACACATTCTACTGTTGAGATGTGTTTGACCAGCGGTCTTCAAACTTGGCCCTTTTATGACTTGTGGACTTCAGCTCCCAGAATTCCTCAGCCAGCATGCCTGGCTGAGGAATTCTGGGAGTTGAAGTCCACAAGTCATAAAAGGGCCAAGTTTGAAGACCCCTGTGTTTGACATTCTAATGTCTATGGGTTATACATCATAAATGTGGAATGATCTCTGCTTTCTTTTCTGACCTGATCTGATCACCTAAAAACTAAAGTGAGGAATCTGATGACAAATTATTTAGGATAAAGAGATTCTAAGGAAGACACTTGAGGAAGGTTTCAAAGAGAAAATGAAAATGTCTAGGTCTCTTTTTGCAAAACACTTTTTTTTCTTCTTACATAAGCTGTTAATACAGTGGCTCTAATGTTTCTTTAAACCTTGCAAAATGTTCTTCCATTATGATATGGCAATGGCTGTTACTGAAAGGAAGACAAAAAATAATAATGATAATAACGAAATGTTCAATGTCTGTGTAGGAAAGAAAAGCAGAAATCCCATTAGCTTGTTCACTGTTTAACCAGGCAGAAAAAGAAATCATTTTTTTTAAAATCATCCTTTTAGATGATAGGTAATGTTCTGTAAAGTGACTATGTCTGTTGATAACAGCTTAGAATAGGGGTAGTCAACCTTGGCTCTTTTATGACTCGTGGACTTCAACTCCCAGAATAAGCTGGCTCAGGAATTCTGGGAATTGAAGTCCACAAGTCATAAAAGAGCCAAGGTTGACTACCCCTGGCTTAGAATATCATGAATGACTAGAAAGGGAAAGATTAAAACTCATAAGACATCATGGGGCAGCAGAGAAAAAAGACAGTCCAAGCAGGCTCATAGCCCAAAGGCTTGTGAAATTGTTTCAGAAGTAAATTTAATACTATGGAATCATTACCACTAGGTGACACATATATTTATTTAACAGCTTAACTGCCAAACTAGTTTACAAATAACCAACCTTTCTAGCATCTGCAAGGTTTTTATCAAGAGGGAAGTCAACGAGGTAGGGCAGGGGTCTTCAAACTTGGCTGCTTTAAGGCTTGTGAACTTCAATTCCTAGAATTCCTCAGCTAGCCATGCTGAGGAATTAGTTGCCTCAATCTAATTAATGGCTTATTGGCTGTGATGATAGAAAGAAACCTCATGCAATACATGCGGTTAATTAACTAATTTGTATCTTCTTCTTCTTTTTTCATGACATCTCTGGTGTTTAATGTGAGAGATTTCTTCCACAGCAGTTTAAGTGGCTTCTGATGTTTGGAAAATGGGACAAGCCCATTAAAAAACCCTTAGAAATTCTGGTTCTCCAAATTCAGAGAAACCATCTATCACACATACAACTTTATAATACTAATTTTTCCTCACTACCATCTATATCAGAGCTATACCAGTGCCAGATAATCTTATAAAAAGAGCACCAGGGGAGCTACTATTGTGTTGTAGCTAACTCTGACAGGGGCAGAAGGCTTCCATTCTGGGACACTGTTGTTTTGTAATTCCACTCACTTTGACATTTGAGAAATTGAGAAGGGATAGGAGGAGGAAGAGGAAAACAGCTGTGCTTGTATCTTCATCTGGGGGCCTGTTTCGCTTGCAAGGTTCCCATTTTTCTTCATGTGTACAGCCTGATTCAATTTCTTTTCTAAGCGTTTTTTAAAAAAACCGAAATAGCCATATTAGTCTTTATTCCTGATAAATAGGCCTTCATTTATTTTAAGTTTAGATTTGCTTGCTAGAGTCATTTTTCATTTTATACTATTTATTCTTCTGGCTGTTTTAAACCTTACTGCTTATTTATATGTTTTAATTGTTTCTTTTTTTGTATTTTTAAAGCTGCCCAGAGTCTAATGGAGTAAGCAGCCATAGCAAATTTAATAAACTGAACTGAATTGAATTAGGCAGCGTACAGTGCCACTGGATGAGTAAACCATATTATCATACAAAATTTATTTTCTGTGCTTACATGATGAATTAAGGGTGTCTTAAGATTAATATACTGTCTCCAGGACTTTTCTTTTGACTAAAAGAAAATTCAAAAAACATATATAATGGGAAAGGTTGCTTAACCCTTTTCCTTTAAAATTCTTTTCTCCTTGCATTTTAAAGATCAGGTATCAGTTACAAGAATTTCAAGATTATTTGTTAATTAAACCTAATATCATATAACAAAAACAGACACCCTGTAGAACAATTTATACCAGTCATGTAAGAGTCAACGGGATTCATTTAAGCAGGTAATGCTCAAATTATATCATTTGTTTTTACTCCCACATTCCAGCCATAGTGCCACAGATGATTGTCATACAAGAACTCAGATACTTCTAAATAGTAGAGATAAATTATTCTTCTGAAAAAAGACTGCATAAAACAATTGAATGAAAATTCATCAATTTCATCTTTGTCATTTAAAAAGTAATACCACTCACCTTGGCAGCGAATCATATAGAACAGAGGTCCCCAACCTTTTGGTCACCAGGGACCGGTTATGTGGAGAGAGGTATTTCCACGGACCAGAGGGGGCGTGGTTTTGTGTGCTGCCTACATCTTGCAGATAGGGCTTTGCTTGTTTGTGTGGCCCGGTTGCTGTCATGCCACGGCCCAGTACCGGTCCACGGACCGGGGGTTGGGGACCCCTGATATAGAAGGATTGCCTTTTATTTTCATGCTGGAAAAACTGCAAATTCTGAATAAGCAAAAGGAGCACTTGAACATGTGAGAACCACTAAGGGATAAGACTGGTTCTTGCCAAAGGCTTTCCGTAGCAAAGTTATTATTTCTTGCAGTATTATTATTAAATATATATTCCACTCTTCCGCATACATACAGAAGTAGGAGTTTCCTTGAGTTATTTCTGAGGCAGTTTTGATTCAACAAACACCAGTGTCAATTATGTTAATTATGACTTAAATTATGAAATTTAAATCAGGCCAGCAACCTTTCTTTCCAGACAATATCGCCCAATTTGTGATTCAAAACAGATTAATGAGATACTCTTATTTTATTTTTATTTTTTTCTTTTAAAAATGTTTCTGTTCAAAAGAAAGGCAATTTTTAAGATGTTAGGATGTAAAAACTTAGGATGGATTCCATGGTGCACGTGTGGAAGCAGTTGATGAGAGAATGATTATCCTTTCTCCTACATCTACCCTCATCCCCACCCAGATCACGTTTTGAAGCGCATAGAGGATCGTGGAATTTTTGGTGCCCTCTGGGCTTGGTTGTTTGCTTGCAGACATTTCATCACCCAACTAATAAACATCATCAGTGTGAGTAAATGTTTATATATAATAGCTTGCTCCGCAAGTTTAGGCAAGGGTGCGCTTTCCTTCTTCGTGGCTCATACTTGATTAAAGTATTGTATTCTCCCTGTTTGCCTGTAGTTGATCCCTTCTTATTGGCATGGTGGTGCTGGTTTCTAGTCTTGTTTTTTTCCTAGTTTTTTTTATTGTCTCTTTTGAATAGTATGTAAATGTAAAGCTATAGAGAACTGAAGGAGAGAAAAAGAAGAAAGTTCCACTCAAAAGCTTTGGTTTCTGTTCTTCTTTCAAAGGGTAAATTGAAATATAATGACAGTACTGATGGTAATATAGTTTTAAGGAGAACTTATTTTGCATTTGAGGCTAACTGTATTTGTGAAATCTTAAGCTAAACTTTGCTGGTGTGGGAATTAGTTCAGGAGTTTGTTCATTTGTACATTCTCTTGCATTGCCTTTTTTGCTTTGAGTATGTAACTTTTCTATCTTCTGGCCTGCATAGTTTTATTCCATATTTGTTTAGATAGACATTAGCTCTTTGATTGACTCTTATAAGTTATATCTGTATTTTGGCTTTCTTATTTAATATATAGTGGCATGCTGAACTGACTTTTGTACATGGCCAACACATGATCAAATCTGGAAATATTCCTAAACTAACTGTTGGAGTATCTGCAATTTATGGGAATCAATTTCCAATTTAATTTGGATTAGAATAAAACCCATGTTAATTAAATTTTAGTGGAGATCTCATTGTGATGATATTTAAGACTCTCATTAAAATGAATCATAAGCTTGTCAGGAGCCTCTCCAGCCCACTGAGTGAGTATGAAGTGAATATTATTTTCTTGCTCTTTTCATTAATTACAAGCAGTGGCATGTAGTACATCTTAGGGCATTAATAAAAAAAATTAAACATCTGGATTAAAGTTCTGTTCAATTCATTCTCCATAGCTGAAAACATTCAAAGTGTCTGCCCAACTCCAGTCCATCTAATATGCCTATAATGAGCATCCCAATTTATTGCAAATAAATGAATTGAAATGCAGAACGAAGCACATCAAAATTGCCTGTCAGCGGCACAATCTTACACATAATGTATGCAATTAAATAGCTCCACTTTGTCTTTAGAAAGCCAGAAGATTGTTAATATAAACAGTACGTGTTTATATCTTTTTTGGTTTTCCACACATCACACAATCAGAAAATATCGCTAATGAAGGAGTTTTAAAGTTTTAACTTTAATAGCTATATTAAGTGGTTGCTTTTCTTTTCATCAACCTTGATGAAACATAGCATCCTTTCCATAGCTGACATAATTTGTTAATGGTTCTAACTTGGGGCAAATGTTGGTGAATCACCAGTCTCAAATCACATGCACACATACAACCTGTTATCGCTCCTTGAATTTTAACTACTGGTTAGCATTTGGACACTTGAAAGTGTTTAGAATGTTGTATATTTTCGGGTAATTTGGTGTGGTCTTAGTATGGAATTTGGGCTATTTTGACTTTTTATCTGTTAAGTGATACAATGCAGGTAAAGATATATCAATATTAAATAAGCAACAGAACTTGGTTCAACTCCATTCTACTTTTCAATGTTTATTCAGTGATGAATGGCAGTCGGCATGGAATTTATCTCAGGATGTCTGTGGCTTGCACAGATACAGTGCACAAAGCATCCAAGACCAAGAGGTTATCCACAGCTAAGCAATAATGTGTAATTATTTTTTAATGTGATATGTGAACCCATACCTTATGACTTCTTGGGATTTGTTTGCCTTATGCCATCACCTTTTCCCATCTCTCAGAAAATAATGAACTCACAAATACCACCTAGTTCAGTCCATCTCTTTTAAAATTGCAAAGAAAACATCTGATTATTTAAAACACTTTTAAGAGAAATAACCCATCAACAGTCCTTACATACACTGCATTGGGTCAAATCTGAATCACTCTTACTAGTTATTTTGCCACTGACATGGTTCTAAATTTTTTAATCTAGGAGTTGATTTGGAAAAAAATCTTTAAAACATTATAACTTGTCAAATAATGTTCTTTGAGTGCATGCTTTTTACTGGCACTGTTTAAGAAATGACAGTAAAGTAAAGTACGATGAAGACAAAATGAGATGAGACAGTTTTAACTATACAGAGGAAGATTTGGTCTTAAAATCTGCTTCATCAAGTTCTCTGAGAGCTACTGAACATGCCTGTTGGAGTGTATTCATATTGGCTTATCAGTGATAGAATGTAATATTGCAAAGCAGATTGAATTAGTAGAGTATCACTTCTAAAAGACCTACATGCTAACTACTGAGTCATGCTGCCCCTTAGTGGGGGCCAGTTCCAGTTCACAATGGGATAAAGAAATATTCAAGAACTTGTGAATAGTTATGCCTTTGCTCAACACCTTAAAAGCAAAAAAAAAAAAAAGCAAAAAAAGCCTGTTCCCTACATATATTTGTAATAATTTGATAGTATCAATCTTATAGCTGTGTCCCAGCTCAATGGAAGTCTACATTGAAGTTCAAACAAACCTTCTTCGGCTGAATCATGAAAATCAGGGAGAGGAAGGAATAAGACGGGCATTTGCATCCCATTCTCTGTCCAAATTGAAGCTGAATGCCTAAGGAAGATTATACTTATTACTCCCCTTGGAGAGAAGTAATGCAAAAATTTTCATCTCAAACTTACTTGGGATCAAAGATTAAACTTGAACCTTGATATCCTTCTTAGTGGATAATAAATATTGCCTAAGTCAAGAGCAAAAGCGTCAATATTCTTTTATTTAGGGTTATCACCTTCATCTGATTGCAATCAACACACACACACCCCGCTGCCCCAATCTAACCAGAGCACAAACATTCTTGAACCGTCTTTCAGACCAGACTCACTTTTTAACCACAAAGGCTGTGAGGTAATTTAGGTTGATACCTGATTTTGAAAGATGGAGCAGCTTGACTAACAAGGGTGGAGATTCCAATATCATTATGCAAACCCACAACCTGAACAGCAGTTAGATAGCTATGTTTAAACATGGGTTTAATACATATCATGGGAGGGAAGGAGAGTCCCATTTATGCAGCTCTAGTATCCAGTTAGCTGAAAAAGCATTAACTCTATTATAATTTGATGTATTTTCCTGGCTCTTCCAGTTTTTGAAATGTGGTCCAAACATATCAGAAAAGGCCAAAAAAACAGAGCCATCTTTTTAACATCACTACAATATATCTTTTCAGAATACTAATGAAAATGCTGAGGAAGCTGAACATAAGGATAGCTCCAAAGCAATCCCGTTAACCCAGGAGCCTTCAGAAGACAATGAAGTTTTTGGTAAGTCTCCTAATGACATTATTTTTCACACCTAAAAAATCATTTGGTATAATAAACCTGAGATCCTGTTGCAAGTTAAATAAAATCTCTTTGTGGAGATTTACAAAACATGGCAAGCTCACATCTTCCAGAGTTCCCCAAACTTTCCGGGTTGGCAGCCCAGAGTGGTGGAGGGAAGGGGGGATGATTTTGGGGGAGGGACAAGTGCATGTGTATGTGTGTGTCCACACGTGAGCGCCCACGGTGACACGCAAGTGGGACCGCAAACACCTGTGACGATGCTTGCGCAGGTGGGACTGTAAGCACCTGCAAGGCTCGCATGAGTGGGGCCACGAGTGCCCACAATGAGGCTCGTGCAAGCGGAACCACAAGTGCCTGCAATGATGTTCATATGAGTAGGGCCATGCGCAGATGGGCATGGACACACCGGCCACTCACGCAGCCTGGTGGCAATTAGACCATGGCTCGGTAGTGTGCCATGGCCCACAGGTTGGGGATCCCTGAATTAGGATATCACTTTTACAAGACCTACATACCAACATATAAATGTGGAGGAGTATGCCATCACTGTGTCTGCATATATTCAACAGTGCATTGAGGATGTCTGTGTCCTTAAAAATATTGTTGTGAGGGCTAATGAAAAAAACATGGATGACATATGAGGTTCACAAAATGTTGAAAGCACGGAATGTGGCTTTTAAATCCAGCAATATCCTGGCACTTGGGACAGCCAGAACCAATTTGAAAAGTGCCATAAAAAGAGCAACGCCAAGCCCATTGTCAGAAAGTTCAGAACTTTTTTCAGGACCTGACAAATACCAGGCATATGTGGTAAGGCATCCAGGCCATTACAAACTATAAGGAGTCTCAATTGTGTTGTAAGGGTGACACAGACTTTTTAAACGAGCTGAACACATTTTGGGGAAGATTTGAGGCATCAGGTAGCACCCCTGCAAGGAAAGCTGTGCCCCATCTTGATGAGCAAGTTCTTAGCTTTGATGTCACCTCTGTCTGGAGGACATTGTGGAAAATTAACATTTGGAAAGCAGAAGGCCCAGATAATATCCTGGGCATGTTCTTAGGTTATGTGCAGACAAGCTGGCTTGTGTTCTTACAGATATTTTCAATCTTTCATTGCAGCAGGCAATGGGTCCCATCGTGTTTTAAGACTGCCATTATTTTGGCAGTGCCAAAAAAATCTACGATTACAGGTCTTAATGATTACCATCCGGTTGCACTTACATCTATCATTATGAAAAGTTTTTAGAGGCTGATAAAAGATATTATTGTATCCAACCTCTCTCCAACATTTGACTCCCTTCTGTCCAAATCGCTCTACAGAGGATGCTATTTCTTCTGTTCTCCACTTGAACTTGGCTCACTTAGAAGAAAAAAATACTCATCTGCGAATGCTGTTTGTTGACTTCAATTTGCCGTTAAATACAATCATTCCTCAGCATCCAGTAGACACTGGGCTTTTTAGGTTTTAATACTCCTTTGTGCAATTGAATTCTTGATTTTCTTATTAATAGGCCCCAGTATGTGCAAGTTGGAATTAATATTTCTAACACCATTTTCTTGAGCACAGGTTCTCCTCAGGGCTGTGTCCTAAGTCTGCTGTTGTTCATCCTGTTGACCCATGACTGTTATGCAAGATTTGCCACCAACCATATTGTGAAGTATGCAGATGTTACAACAGTTGTGGGCCTTATTCAGGATGACAATGAGGGTGCTTACTGCAAGGAGGTAGAAGGTTTGGTGAACTGGTTTGATAAAAGCAGCCTCATCTTAAACGTAGGGAAAACTAAAGAGATCATTGTCAATTTCAGAAAAGGCAGGCATAGCCACACACCTCTATGTATTAATGATTCACTTGTAGAGGTGGTTAGCAGCATCAAATGTCTGAATGTGCAGCTAATGAGGAGGCTAGCTTGGTCACTCAACACCTGTATACAGGTGCACCTGTATTGTGCACCTGTATTTTCTGCGTCACTGTCCTTACCACTTTCTATACAGGGACAATCAAGAACATCCTGTCATATGGCATTATTGTCTGGTTTGGAAGCATTACTGCTTCATACTGGAAGGCAATACAGAGAGTGGTGAGGATGGCAGAAAAGATTATTGGTAGTTCACTTCCTTCTATCCAGGACATAGCATATAAGCAATGCTTGA
>NW_015386527.1:670517-674777 GCF_001527695.2 Protobothrops mucrosquamatus
TGTATTTTCTGCGTCACTGTCCTTACCACTTTCTATACAGGGACAATCAAGAACATCCTGTCATATGGCATTATTGTCTGGTTTGGAAGCATTACTGCTTCATACTGGAAGGCAATACAGAGAGTGGTGAGGATGGCAGAAAAGATTATTGGTAGTTCACTTCCTTCTATCCAGGACATAGCATATAAGCAATGCTTGAGCAGGGTCCGCAGGATTGTCTGGGATGCTGCACATCCTCTTCATGACCTGTTTTCCTTGTTACCTTCTGGGAAGAGCTTCGTGGTATCCGAAGCAGAACATCTAGATTCAGTCACAGTTCGATTCCATATAGTATCAACCTTGTGAACTCTCAAGTTTAGGTATATATGTATGTATATAATATGTGTATACAACTATTATGTATGTATATGGGTAGATATATACTTTGTTTTGAGAGCAGGCAACAGAATTTTATTTTTAATGTGTGCCAGTGTGCTCACAGTAAAAAATGACAATAAAGGTTATCTTATCTTTAAAAAAAATTCAGTTCAAACTAGGAATGGGTAATCTTTTGAAACCCATACAGTGGCAATGTTATTTTATAATGTAGGGTTGTATCATGGCTATGGATAGGATGTTCTCTGCGTGCTTCTGATTTGTCATGGATTTTTTTTCTTTATTTTGTTTTAAACCAAGTTAAGCCGATGATCAACTGTTCCACAATTTTCCATATTTTCAAAATGGAATGAAACCAAAATACAGTAATTTATTCTGAGGTGTTGTGAAAGATTATGAGGGTTTTCTGTAAAATAACAATTCTTCTGAACCACCTAGCCTGTTTGGGACATTCTTATTCTTTCTGCCAATGACTTCTCCCTTCAGCTGTAAGAAAACAGAAATTAAATATTTGGTATTTCTACTTTAACAAAACTAATGGTAATTCTGAAATACAAGGAGTAGTTAGGAAATTGTAATTCATTATTTATTTTATTTGATGTAGCACTGCTCAAATCCAGGATACCTCCATACAGCTCACAATACAATGAACAGAATTAAAAACTAAGACACGAATAAAACCAAACAAAGCAAGAACCACTAGAAAAGAGGAAATAGTATAAGATGTCAAATCTGGCTGGGCACACAGAATGTATACCCCCAATATCCAGCAAGCTGCTCCAACCACCATGGCCCAAGGCCTAAAAGAACACAAGATATTGACTTATAAATCCAACAAAGCCAAACTGCTAGATACAATAAGGAGTTTATTGACAAAGTTGAAAATAAAGTATATATAGGGGAAATAAAGGGAGACAACAGACAGAACTTAGTTAAATTAATTATGTGGCACCTCCTTGAATAAGGCCTTGGACTTCATCACAGATTCACTATAGAGAAAATGGCTCAAGGCAGATCTTCTGGGCCTCCTGCTTAGATGTTCCTATGGAGTCTCATTCCTACTCCCATTCACTCTCTTCTTACTCCTTAATCTCATCACATATCTTCAATGTTACAGAGTGTGGAAAATAATTAAAAGTCAGCCTCTTTTGAAGAGAAGAATTGCTGCTTTCTCCAATCAATGAAAATGTTGTATCTCTAGTGGTCTGGATCCAGTCAGGAAATCAGAAATTAGTAGTTAAACCCTAACAACTCTTGAGGGAATTATAAAGGTCATCCCTGCTTTGTATAAATGGGATTAAACAGGAAAGACTATTCTGAGAAACAAAATCTGCTCAATTTTGTTTAATCAGGCCTTCCAGCATGGGGTCAATTTATTAGATGCTTTAGTGTATACTGTTATTCCAAAACAACCAAAACAATAAAAACAAGCAGGAATCAGGAGAAATTATAGGTGAAAAATTGGGGCACATATTTCGTATCACGAGATTGGTACTTCTTGATATGGAGCCTGTCAGCAATTAGTCCCATAAACGTCAATCATTGGATATATTCCTTAGAGGTTTTGGAAGTTCTAGTACCACAAATGCACCAGATTAGGAAAGGTGCTTGGGATTTAAAAAAGAAAAAGAAAAAAGGAGAAGATATAATGCAGATGAGACTATTCTGGCAAGTGAATGGCAATTATTTAGTTCCAGTCTGGGATACGTTTATTTAAAAAAAGTTTTGTTCAAGCTTTTCATTTAGGTTTCTGGCCAAAGCCCAATCCAAGTATTTTCCTTGATTGTTTGGAATATATATTTGGAAGTAAAATACATTTCTAATTGGCTAAATTAAATAAACAAAGCTAAAATATTCCACCATTTGAGGTACAGTTATTATTTGAAAATTAGAGAAACCATTAGATGCTATCCATGTACTGTAAATAAAGAAGGTTTTGGGTTTTTTAGGAAGCCACTGAGCTGTATTAATAAAGAGTAAGTCAGGAACTAGTCAGAAGGGGGAGATCTATGTTTACATTTTCTCAAGATCACTTGTGTGTGTCCAGTCACTTGCTTGTTTAAAATAACTCCCACACAAAAATTGATGGAATTTACTCTGAGGGGAATATGTATCACTCCACCCCAAAGTCATTTTGTAGTAGACACCTATCTTGCTGACTATGTAGGTAAATCAAAACAGTTATAAAGTTTTAGCAGTTTAACATTTATTTGCATGATAACATTTAACATTTGCAGTAACAAAATGTGATAACCTATCTGTGTTATCAGCTTTTCTCTAGTGAAAGGTTTTCTACTAAAGGAATCTCATCTTGCCTGGGTTATTTTTGTTATGAAAGACTGATAATCCTGAGGGCAAATGTAATAGTAGGAGAGCTGGGTTAGTTAGTCCATGGCAGCAAAAAATCAGAAAGCTGGTAACACTTTTTTCAGCTTCCAAATTTTTTAAAAGAGTTAAGCTCTTGATTTTTTTATAGCCCAGAGAACAGAGAATCCCTGCCACATAAGAACTGGGATGTTAGGCAAGCTATGTTTGGAGGTAACTGCTTTTATTATATAATAATTGTTTTCTCAGTTCCTACTTTGGGTATGTTTTTATCCTGCCAATCTTTTAGGATCTACAAGGTACAAAATTCTCCCCTTTCCCAAATTATTCTTGCAGAAATTCTGAGAGATTTTGCTGAGCTAGTGATTAGCCCATTTAATCCATTATACTATAACACTAAGTTTCTTAAAGTTATTGAGTTATTGAGTGTGTTTGAAGGGAAAAAAACTCATGGCTGTTAATTGGAAAGAAAAAAAATAAAGATTTTTGCTGTTATTTTGCTGTTTGCCTTATCTTCCCCTGTTGAAGTTATGTAGGCAGCGGGAACATGAGCAGGCTTGATGCTACACACTGAATCCTTGACAAAGGAAGAGATGTCTAAAAACTGGATAGTAATTTTTGATACAGGGAGCTGAGTTGATATGAATTGATCTCTGGTGACCCCAAATTTATCATCTTGAAATAGTATATCATCTTTTCTTAGGAGTTGAAGATATTTATTAAAATCATACGTTCTGTGAATTAAAGTTGAAACGGTGATTCAAATGTCCTTGTGAGTGCTTGATTTTAGCTTGGTGAGAGTCTTCTTAATATAATCAAGATGTTATTAAAAACTCAAAGACAGATCAGGCTTTTTTTTTTCATTTTGTTTTTGTTTCAAATAATTAAGTAACATTTCTAAAGTCATGCAAATACTGACCATTTTATAAAAAGGATTATTTTTAATCGTTGGAAAGACTTTAAATATAGTAGCATCCTTCTTCTTCTAGCCTATTCTATTTTCCCCAGACAGTATATACATAGTCATATCTTAGGAAATGTTGAATGAATGAAGCCTCACAGATTAAGGCAAAGATTCAATGCTTCACCTCCTGCTGTTGCAACATTTCTCATAGAAAAAGGACATTTTGCCAAGCTCTACCCAAAATGGACAATATATGGGAACATTGTGGCTGCAGAGGTTTTGCTGATGCTTCTTTGTTGCTCTCTCAGTGTTCAGACAGATGAACAAATAACAATGCACACTCATTATGCAAATTATAGTGAAAAGCTCTGCATTTAAGCATAACTCTTCATTATAATTGTTCTGAATTAGAAGTTGGGGTCAGTTGCTTCCAAGCAAACCAGAATCAAAAGCCAACTTAATTATTAAATCTATATTGTGGTAGAAGAATTCTAAATTAGTGCAGATCAAAAGTGGTAGAGATAAATGAAGTCTACCACCAGGGCCTCTGTTTTGATGAGGCAAGTACAGTATCACTTATTAAGTGAATGAATCAAGCATTGGATGTCAAAATTTCACTTATTGATTTCTTGCTAAGAAATAAAGTTTGTGTGTGT
>NW_015386527.1:674833-678095 GCF_001527695.2 Protobothrops mucrosquamatus
TTAATTATTAAATCTATATTGTGGTAGAAGAATTCTAAATTAGTGCAGATCAAAAGTGGTAGAGATAAATGAAGTCTACCACCAGGGCCTCTGTTTTGATGAGGCAAGTACAGTATCACTTATTAAGTGAATGAATCAAGCATTGGATGTCAAAATTTCACTTATTGATTTCTTGCTAAGAAATAAAGTTTGTGTGTGTGTGTGTGTGTGTGTGTGTGTGTGTACAAAAGAGAGAGAAATAAGAGAAAAAAATAATTCCAATAATATTTGGAATTAATTTTAAAGAATCCCTTAATTCTTAAAAAAAAACCCTGACTTTAAAAATTGGACACAAGAGGGAACTAAAAGGAACTAAAGATTACAATTAAAGGAGAAGAACAGCCAAAGTCAATTTACTAATACAGAATGAAGCAAAATCTTTTAAGATTGTGTATAGTGAAGGATATATTTGAACAATGGATCTAGAAGTTAATTTTAAGAGTATCTGCCTCTATACATAGGCTTATGTTTAAAAGATGCTGTGGAACAGAAACAAATATTACCTTATATGATTGAGACTGATTCGAAAATGGATTTAAAAATGATAGGCTACAAGAATGGCATGGAAAAGTATGTTATGCTGGACATACAAAAGAAAGTGGCTGATGTCTTAAGAATTTAAAGGTATATACCAATAACAAACCAGTTTGACCTGGATAATTATCCTATATTGGATTTACAAAAAAGGCGTGTTAAGGCTTTGAAGAATTTTGTGAGCAGGGATTTGTTTGTCAATAAGAGATCAGATAAAGGAATAAGATGTCATTTGTTGTATTTTAAGAGAAGGTGATAAGTTACTAAAATTGTTTGTACTTCTTTGTGATGAAGGGAGAAGTCACTTTATATATTTTGAGCCAAAATCAGTTCATCCCCATCCAGACCTTTATAGCCTCCAGACACTTGGAAGCATCACATCAACATCACTTGCCTGGCCAGGGGTAGAGATGTATAGGTGGATATCTTCAGCATACTGAGGATGCTGTACCATGTGCCATCAAATGACATAACCCAGTTTCGTGTAGATGTTAAGGAGAAAAGAGGAGAGACCTCACAATGAAGCATCCCACACTGCAGGAGCCTAGGACTTGATCTCTCCTCACCCTCCAACACCAATTGAATCCTGCCATGGAGAAAGGACAAGAACCACCCAAAATCATGTTTCCCATTACCAGCCCCTGAAGCTGGTCCAAAAGGATACTGATATTGAAAGCGATTGAGAGATCCAAAAGAGCCAGGACAGCTGCACCACCCCCATCCTCAACCCTCCAATGTTCATCAGCAAGCTCAACCAATGACATCTCAATGCTCTACTTCAGTGCTATCCATTAGACCTACCTACTTTACTGAGGTGTTCCTAGTTTTATATCCTGTGGGGGGGTTTTTTAGAAGACACTTTTTTCAAAAAGTACAATTTTTGTAAATGTATATAGATTTAGAACAGGGGTCTTCAAACTTGGCCTTTTTATGACTTGTGGACTTCAGCTCCCAGAATTCCTCAGCCAGGCACGCAGGCTGAGGAATTCTGGGAGTTGAAGTCTGCAAGTCATAAAAGGGCCAAGTTTGAAGACCCCTGATTTAGAATTTAAAAAGTAAGCACTGCAACACCAATGGTGAAAAATTAATTGAAGTTCTTTTATGTAGTATTAGTACATGCTGAGTTTTGAAGTATATCATGTGCATTATGCATTCAGTACATTCTCAGGCAATGGTCTGCAAGATAAGACAAGGGAGCACAAATGAAAGGGAATGAGAACAAGACAATTTACCTGGGTAGCCTAATTGGCAAGCTTGATGGACTTGCTGTGCAGTGGATGCTGGCAGTGAGGTTATTGCAGTTCATGGCAATCTACTTGCTGGGCAGCTTCTATTGTCAATTAGAAACATAATTGTTCCTTGAAAACAAGCCATAGCATTAATGCCAAGTGGTGACAGACTGACACAAAGCTCATTCTGGTTGGAGAGCAGAGAGGGGCTGTTGCCAGATTGTGTCATGCTCACAGGACAATCCTTCTTTGTTTTTATTCATTTTAAAAATTTTAATGGTACTATCGCACACATTGTCTAAATATATAATAATTGTTATGAAGAATACAGTAGAGTTGAATATATTTACTTGCGAGAAAGTCCCATTGAATTCATTGAAATAATTGTGTATTTAATGATTTAGCTTTGGCTGTGCAGTGCTTATTCATTTTACTCTTATTACTAGTACTAATAATATTTATTTTTTACAAAACATACAAATTGGAGAGAGAAAAGTTACAAAATTCACAGTGTGTGAGTGATGAAGAATTGATTAGTTTACCAATCAGCTAATCAAATTTAAATAAATATTCGTTTGTAAACTAATGTTTTGTGTATGTATGGGTGTACAGAGGCATGTGGGAATCCCTCATTTTTCTCATAGCTTGGTACTTAATAATTTCTTCCATAAAATGAAGATATTTCTGTGAAGAAAATAGAATTCTGCTCAGAGGACTTCTCCCAAATATTAAAACTTAACATTCAAGGGAATTATATAGAACTTAAAATATATCATCTGAAAGAAAGAAATTTTGAATGAATGAATGTTTTTTCCATATTTCCACCTGAAAAGCTTCTTTAGAAGGTTAGGAACCATTCCTGATTAGTGAAAGAATGGGAAATTGAATAATAGGAAACAGAATTTTATCTCATTAACATCTGTAAGTTCCAGAATCCAAACTCTTTTATTTTCCTGTTGCAGTGGCTAACACCTCATCTCAATCTTCCAAAAAGGCTTTCAGGTTACAAATGTAGGTCTATAATTTCTTCAGTGATTTATGGAAATATCTAAATATTTCACTCCCCATTTTGCAGTTCATCTGACGCTTATAAAGTCCAGTACTATTAGGCAATCCATGGAGTTCATTCCATCCATTTCTTTTTCAAAACCGGGAAGATTTTCTGATTTGGGATTTGTTATGCATCGTTTTCAGGGTAATGCGTCCCCGTTCCATTCCAGCTAACAATACGCACCTATATCTAGGCACAAAAACAAAACAAAAATCTTTCATTCCACCCAAAACAGATGGAGTTAAGCCCATTCCTGTGACTGATGTGAGCTCTAAATAAAAGAGAAACCATTCTCATGCAGCTTGGATCCTATCTGCTGTCACAGAGATCTTACATAATTAATTACACAAACTTGAGATCCTTTACGCTTGATACCTAATTATGAGGATTTCAGCTGAGAAGAAAGGCA
>NW_015386527.1:678211-684735 GCF_001527695.2 Protobothrops mucrosquamatus
AAATCTTTCATTCCACCCAAAACAGATGGAGTTAAGCCCATTCCTGTGACTGATGTGAGCTCTAAATAAAAGAGAAACCATTCTCATGCAGCTTGGATCCTATCTGCTGTCACAGAGATCTTACATAATTAATTACACAAACTTGAGATCCTTTACGCTTGATACCTAATTATGAGGATTTCAGCTGAGAAGAAAGGCACTGCAGTAGATTTGGGGGGGGGAGGGATGAATGACAGACCTTTCACTCAGGCTCCAGAAAGCATCTTTTAGTGAGAACAAAGAAAGTTGTCTAGCTTGTACTCTTCTCAAGTAGAAAACATCTTCGCTGTGCTGTACTTTGTGCAACCGTACATTCAGGGCAAAACCCAGCATGGTGAATATCCAAGACTTTGCTCAGCATGTCAAATAGCTCCCAATTGGAGCTGGGTTGTCTTAGCCCATTTCGAAGAACATCACCATCTAAAAAAAGAAGCAACATCTGACCATTACATCCTGATATATGAACAAAACTCTGAATTCAGTGGTGTTATTGGTGAGATTGAATCTAAATGGCCTCTTCACCATTGGTATATGTGATTATTATCCGTTCATTTTATTAACAGTGATGTTTAAAATTAAATTTAGGTAGTTCATTCATTGTGAATCTCTTTGTGTGTGTGTGTGTGTTTTCAAAAGTAAATCCTCATACAGCATCACAGATCCTATCTCCTCCTATAAACAGGAGAGACAAAGCAAGCTGTGGTTTAAAACACCTTCCTATCAACCAAGATGCTTAAAAGGTTTAACAATAATAATTGGAAATAGCAGGATCCCCAGAATTAAGGATCCCCAGGGGTCACAAGTAACTTAAAGAAGAGTTATTAATTATTTTTCAACATGATCAGCCTTACAGTACATAGACATTAGGAAGATAGTCAAAACTTGTTCCAGGTTTTACTGCTCTCTTTGCTTGTGCAAAACACAGCAGCGATAATAGTGCCAGAAAATATTAAGATGTCTTGTGAACTATTGGTCAGTGTTTCATTATTAAAAGTAAGTGGTACATTTATCTCTTTTTCAATCATAGTTCAAGTGACATCAGTTCTGTTCATTTTGGGGGGGGGATGTCACACAAATTATTTTAGGATGCACTAGAGGTTTACATTGTGATGTCTATTTCCTATGCACATCTTGAACATGCATATAACCAAGCAGGAAATGGCAAAATGGCAACTTTATAGAAAAATAGTGATAAAACTATCTAACCCCCCTCCCCCAAAAAAAAGAATTTCAGCAGATTATTGATAATGCAAAACATGAAGACCATTTTGGTCAGCATAGCCTTTTATAGAATAACAGAATAACAGAGTTGGAAGAGACCTTGGAGGTCTTCTAGTCCAACCTCCTGCTCAGGCACACAATTTCAGACAAGTGGTTGTACAATTGCTTCTTAAAAACCTCCAGTGATGTGGCAACTACAACTTCTGATGGCAAGCTGTTACACTGATTAATTGTTCAACTGTCAAGGAATTTCTTCTTATTTCTAGGTTGTTCTCTCTCTTTAATTAGTTTCCATCCATTGCTTCTTGTTCTGCCTTCAGGTAGTTTGGGGAATAGGTTGACTCCCTCTTCTTTGTGGCAGCCCCTGAGATATTGGAAAACTGCGATCTTGCCACCCTTAGTCTTTCTTTTCACTTGACTAGATGTAATCAATTCCTGTAACTGTTCTGCATATCTTTTAGCCTCCAGTTCCGTAATCATCTTTGTTGCTCTTCTCTGCACTCTTTCTAGAGTCTCAACATCTTTATTTTATATGGTGGTGACAAAAACTGGATGCAATATTCCAAGTGTGGTCTTCCTGAGGTATTATAAAGCAGTACTAAAATGTCATGTAATCTTGATTCTGTCCCTTTGTTAATGTGGCCTAGGACTGCATTGGCTTTTTTGGCACACTGCTGGATTTCAGAGAAATGTTTTTTAGAGAATGATAAAAAAATACTTTGGCATAGTATTCTGAACCCAGATACAGACTGTACCTTACTATAGTTCCCTTTTAAGCCAAGGGGGCATTTTTTCAGAAGATACTTCAAAAGCCACAAAACATTTCTCTGAATTTCTTGGTCAACCTTGGCAATTTGAAGATACGTGGACTTCAGCTCCCAGAATTTCCAAGTCAGCATGCTGATTTGAAGTTGAGGGGAATTGAAGCTCACATGTCTTAAAGTTGCCAAGGTTCAAAAACACTGCTCTGGATCAAATGAAAATACTGCCGTTGTAGTTAAAACAATGTGGGTAATCATTTGTATAGAAAGTGATGAAATCTTTGGATACAAGCATGCTTAGTTCATGGAGGGTTTTCTTAAATGGCTCAGCCAGTGACTGGTCAAGCAGAATTTTTATCATTTCAGTAGAACTACATCTAGGGAGAAGACTATTTTGAAATAATATCTAGGCTTATTAACAAGCCATTGCATTGCATCTCCTTAAGGATTTTGTTTAGAAGGCAAATTGTAAAAATTGAAAAGAGGATGACCAGCACTAAGGACTCAGTTACCATGGTGATAAGTGGACATTTGGAAGACCTGAAAGACTAAATTGAGGATAGATCATCATGGAAAAACATCTATCTACTGCATGTAGTTGCTAGCAGTAGAAAATGATTTGGTGGCGTATAATGAGTCAATCAATATAGTAAAAATTAGTTCCAGGTTGTTATTGGGTTCTTTATTTTTTATTTGTTGTTTTAATGAAATGATAGAAAAGAGAATTGAAAGGAACTAGTATTTACAGCTTCATACACTGGCACTTGTGTAGAAATACCCTGGTGGTGACAAGACGGCAAATCCCTGTGGATCCTTGATAATACTCTTCTTTATTTCAGAGACATTCAGATAAGTTCCTCACTCCAGTCCCTTCTTGATGCTGCTCTTGTCTTTTTTATAACTTCAATGAAATGCTTGATTTATCAGGTTTTCTTTCTGAATGCACAGCTCAACAGGGTATATAAAGATCCATTATACTGGAGTAAGAAAGGTCAAATATTGCTCTCTTCCCAAACTGGCTTAGTTTGGGGATACAATCAAATGATGGCATTTTCTTTTGGCGTCTTTTTCTTGGATCAGGGCAGCATTTTCCAACCATTTTCTAGGGATAGCTTGTTTCAGATGTAAGTGTAATGTTATATTTTATACTTAGGCAAATGTGTTTGCTTACTGAGTTTGTGGGCCATCCTATTCCAGACAATTCTGGGAGGCTTTACAAANTTAATTATTAAATCTATATTGTGGTAGAAGAATTCTAAATTAGTGCAGATCAAAAGTGGTAGAGATAAATGAAGTCTACCACCAGGGCCTCTGTTTTGATGAGGCAAGTACAGTATCACTTATTAAGTGAATGAATCAAGCATTGGATGTCAAAATTTCACTTATTGATTTCTTGCTAAGAAATAAAGTTTGTGTGTGTATGTGTGTGTGTGTGTGTGTGTGTGTGTGTACAAAAGAGAGAGAAATAAGAGAAAAAAATAATTCCAATAATATTTGGAATTAATTTTAAAGAATCCCTTAATTCTTAAAAAAAAAACCTGACTTTAAAAATTGGACACAAGAGGGAACTAAAAGGAACTAAAGATTACAATTAAAGGAGAAGAACAGCCAAAGTCAATTTACTAATACAGAATGAAGCAAAATCTTTTAAGATTGTGTATAGTGAAGGATATATTTGAAGAATGGATCTAGAAGTTAATTTTAAGAGTATCTGCCTCTATACATAGGCTTATGTTTAAAAGATGCTGTGGAACAGAAACAAATATTACCTTATATGATTGAGACTGATTCGAAAATGGATTTAAAAATGATAGGCTACAAGAATGGCATGGAAAAGTATGTTATGCTGGACATACAAAAGAAAGTGGCTGATGTCTTAAGAATTTAAAGGTATACAGTATACCAATAACAGACCAGTGTGACCTGGATAATTATCCTATATTGGATTTACAAAAAAGGCGTGTTAAGGCTTTGAAGAATTTTGTGAGCAGGGATTTGTTTGTCAATAAGAGATCAGATAAAGGAATAAGATGTCATTTGTTGTATTTTAAGAGAAGGTGATAAGTTACTAAAATTGTTTGTACTTCTTTGTGATGAAGGGAGAAGTCACTTTATATATTTTGAGCCAAAATCAGTTCATCCCCATCCAGACCTTTATAGCCTCCAGGCACTTGGAAGCATCACATCAACATCACTTGCCTGGCCAGGGGTAGAGATGTATAGCTGGATATCTTCAGCATACTGAGGATGCTGTACCACATGCCATCAAATGACATAACCCTGTTTCATGTAGATGTTAAGGAGAAAAGAGGAGAGACCTCACAATGAAGCATCCCACACTGCAGGAGCCTAGGACTTGATCTCTCCTCACCCTCCAACACCAATTGAATCCTGCCATGGAGAAAGGACAGGAACCACCCAAAATCATGTTTCCCATTACCAGCCCCTGAAGCTGGTCCAAAAGGATACTGATATTGAAAGCGATTGAGAGATCCAAAAGAGCCAGGACAGCTGCACCACCCCCATCCTCAACCCTCCAATGTTCATCAGCAAGCTCAACCAATGACATCTCAATGCTCTACTTCAGTGCTATACATTAGACCTACCTACTTTACTGAGGTGTTCCTAGTTTTATATCCTGTGGGAAGGTTTTTTAGAAGACACTTTTTTCAAAAAGTACAATTTTTGTAAATGTATATAGATTTAGAACAGGGGTCTTCAAACTGGGCCTTTTTATGACTTGTGGACTTCAGCTCCCAGAATTCCTCAGCCAGGCACGCAGGCTGAGGAATTCTGGGAGTTGAAGTCTGCAAGTCATAAAAGGGCCAAGTTTGAAGACCCCTGATTTAGAATTTAAAAAGTAAGCACTGCAACACCAATGGTGAAAAATTAATTGAAGTTCTTTTATGTAGTATTAGTACATGCTGAGTTTTGAAGTATATCATGTGCATTATGCATTCAGTACATTCTCAGGCAATGGTCCGCAAGATAAGACAAGGGAGCACAAATGAAAGGGAATGAGAACAAGACAATTTACCTGGGTAGCCTAATTGGCAAGCTTGATGGACTTGCTGTGCAGTGGATGCTGGCAGTGAGGTTATTGCAGTTCATGGCAATCTACTTGCTGGGCAGCTTCTATTGTCAATTAGAAACATAATTGTTCCTTGAAAACAAGCCATAGCATTAATGCCAAGTGGTGACAGACTGACACAAAGCTCATTCTGGTTGGAGAGCAGAGAGGGGCTGTTGCCAGATTGTGTCATGCTCACAGGACAATCCTTCTCTGTTTTTATTCATTTTAAAAATTTTAATGGTACTATCGCACACATTGTCTAAATATATAATAATTGTTATGAAGAATACAGTAGAGTTGAATATATTTACTTGCGAGAAAGTCCCATTGAATTCATTGAAATAATTGTGTATTTAATGATTTAGCTTTGGCTGTGCAGTGCTTATTCATTTTACTCTTATTACTAGTACTAATAATATTTATTTTTTACAAAACATACAAATTGGAGAGAGAAAAGTTACAAAATTCACAGTGTGTGAGTGATGAAGAATTGATTAGTTTACCAATCAGCTAATCAAATTTAAATAAATATTTGTTTGTAAACTAATGTTTTGTGTATGTATGGGTGTACAGATGCATGTGGGAATCCCTCATTTTTCTCATAGCTTGGTACTTAATAATTTCTTCCATAAAATGAAGATATTTCTGTGAAGAAAATAGAATTCTGCTCGGAGGACCTCTCCCAAATATTAAAACTTAACATTCAAGGGAATTATATAGAACTTAAAATATATCATCTGAAAGAAAGAAATTTTGAATGAAGGAATGTTCTTTCCATATTTCCATCTGAAAAGCTTCTTTAGAAGGTTAGGAACCACTCCTGATTAGTGAAAGAATGGGAAATTGAATAATAGGAAACAGAATTTTATCTCATTAACATCTGTAAGTTGCGGAATCCAAACCCTTTTATTTTCCTGTTGCAGTGGCTAACACCTCATCTCAATCTTCCAAAAAGGCTTTCAGGTTACAAATGTAGGTCTATAATTTCTTCAGTGATTTATGGAAATATCTAAATATTTCACTCCCCATTTTGCAGTTCACCTGACGCTTATAAAGTCCAGTACTATTAGGCAATCCATGGAGTTCATTCCATCCATTTCTTTTTCAAAACCGGGAAGATTTTCTGATTTGGGATTTGTTATGCATCGTTTTCAGGGTAATGCGTCCCCGTTCCATTCCAGCTAACAATACGCACCTATATCTAGGCACAAAAACAAAACAAAAATCTTTCCAATGTATGAAGAACAGGTTAAGGAGACCATGTTAACTTGGAGTAGGGATTTTGGTTTTAGTATTGACCTACATATTTGGCAAGAACTGTGGGAAAGAAATAGGAAACTCACCTTAGCTACCTCGTATAAGGAAAATCTCTACAAGATGTTCTACAGATGGCATTTCCCACCCGTAAGGTTAGCTAAAATGTGTTCGAA